>NW_007578397.1:181271-188228 GCF_000690725.1 Stegastes partitus | reverse complement strand
TTTGAAAAGGCTATTAATAATTCCTCCTTACACTCTCCCACTGGCTCTAATGGTTTAAGTCAAACAACATATTTGGTGAGGTCGTAGTTTTCACATTTTCTTGTGTGTAAATTTGTGCTCAGGATGCATTTCAAGCTGGAATATTCCTCTTCTGTAGACTGGGTTCCATCTTGTTGGATAGTGTTTTGTTATTCTCACAGGTGTTTGTGGTGCCATCTATATGTATCATCTCCCCAACACTTTTTGCACCCATACAGTCTGGTATGTCACACTCCCACCTTTGTTCTTCACAGTCAGAACTATGCATTCACTGTGGTTGTCCTGGCCAGATTCACAACAAACCTGCTGGATCCCAGCTGAACTGAAAAAATGTATCCTGATGTCACCTGACCATAGAGTCTTCTCTCTATATTCATCATCCTTCTTTGATTACCAAAGTTTAACCTTCCAGTTTGGTACCAACAGTTTTTGTTTCTCGGACGCTCCAATAGATGTTGCACTATGTCGCGTCCTTATTGGTGTCTGGGCAGTCACCAAAACTCTGACGTCCACTGATAACCCCTTGGCCAAGTCTGGAATAGTTGCTGATCTGTTTTTCTGAGCTACATTTGGCAAGTAGCACACTGTCTGTGGTGTCATTTAGGAGGTCGACCACTGCAGCTGTGATCAGTGGTACTGTGACTCCTTCTATCCCTCCTGATTACTGCTGCAGCTGTGTTTCAACTGATTTTTAGGTGGTCAATGAGCTTCCTGTATCTTTGTGAAGTCTCACATTCAGATTTTTCAAATCCTCTGGCAACTACTTTCAGTGTGGAGCCAGGATGTAGACATGTGAAGACAGAAAGCGCAAAGGTCCAGAACAGAGAGCGTTTGCTAGTCACTATGAAACCATGTCAATGCAATAAGACTGACTGGGAATATCAGATGCACTCAGTGATAACGGGTGTGGTCACTTTTATCAGGTTAAGTTTCTACTTCAGGGCCTGTATTTTCAATATATTCCTTCCACAGTATTTATTTGTTAATGTTCATAAGAGGAAATGCTCTATGATATGATTTTGAATCACTTGACTGTTAGCTGATACTGCATAAGGTTGTACTCAATTCTTTTGTGTACTGTGAACTCTGTGCAACTAGTGACAACCAAACATTTTGAGTCTTGCGCTTAAATCTTTTGACGTAACTTTGAGGGCTGAAGACATAACCTGAGATCAGCATAATTTTTTAAATATAGAAATATATGAACAGTTCAAATCCAGTCATGGAAGATTACATTTTCCAGAAGTTACTGTCTAATAGAGCCTGTTTTCCAAGTCTGATTGAAGACTTTCAAATGCATTCAATTTTGTGATCACTTCTTACTTCAATCCCACTGACTGTATGTATAATGAGGCTTTGCTTTTAATATGAGTTGCATGAAAAGGACGGATGCTGCTTTGAGTCCCACCTCATCTGGAACATCTACAGTTTTTTATAGCTCTCTATAAATGGTCTAAACTAAAAATCTAAAATGTTCTGTCATGTACTCTCACACTTCGTTTACAACTTTAATGAGGTATGAGTTTGTCTAACAATTTACAACTGTGATAATGGTATACTGTCACTGCAATGCATAAATCAGAACCCATAAATATTATTGATGAATAGTGAATTGAGCATCTGCTTCTTGAGAAAAGTCCTGTTTTTACAGGAAAAGGGGCAGACCGCTTTCACTCCACCCCCAGTGCAGATGATATAAAGATGCAGTGATCAGCCATGAACTGCATCACATCATTCACTTCTGACTGCTGTGGATCATTCAAAGCTGTAAGTACTCTATACTTCTGTACTGACTGGTGGATTCAGACATTACTGTGCAAGAGTAGCCAAATGCAGAGCCATTGTAGGATGCTGTTATAGGGACATTCTCTGTTTTAATTAGAGATAACCAGATGCATTTCTTCTGTTTCAGAATAATGAGCAGGAACTACTTGTCCAGAAATGACGAGCTCCGCAAGGGAGACTTCCTTATTTCCAACAACAGGGAGTGGAAGGCAGTTTTCCAGGTGAGTAACTCAGATTTTGTCAATCCAAAAGTATCATTTACTGATCATGTGTAAGTTGAAATAACTGATCTTACTGCTTTTTCTCTGTAGACTTGTCAGAGAGGCGAGTTCTAATAAAAGTCAAATGTGTCTCTTTTCCTGCAGGATGATGGCAACTTTGTCATCTACGGCTGGAAGCCTGTGTGGACTTCAGATAGTAATGGATCAGATGCTGTTCGCCTGTGCATGCAGGAGGACTGCAACCTGGTCATGTACAGTAAGTGCGACCAGCCGAGGTGGCACACTAACTCCTCCAAACCTTCCTGCAACATGTGTCGCCTTCAGCTGACTGATGACGGCAAGCTGGTGGTGTACAGAGAATGTGAAGAAATCTGGAGCTCTGAGAAGTCCAGAGGCATGAAGTGATGGCTGAACATGACTTATGAGCTTCTGAGTGCTTTGCAATTTAAAGTCGNAAAATTTTAGCTAATATCAAAATATTCTTGAACTAAGTTCCGAAAAAAACAGTACTCATTTTTATAATTAGAGTAATTAGATTACATCTACTTAATTTTATTGTCACAGCTGAAGAAGGTTAGGTTAGGTTATTTTATTTACAGGACAGGTTTTATCCTCTATAAACTTGACCTATAGTGATACATGTTGTTATAGTAGCTGATTATAGGTACAAATAGTAAAAGCGCTGACAGGTGAAGCGAATAATGTTGATTATCTCGTTACAATGGCACCTGTCAGTAGGTGGGATGGACCAGGGAGGAAGTGAGCAGCCAGTTCTTGAAGCTCATGTACTAGAAGCAGGAAAAATGAGCAACTTTCTTTGAAAAGGACCAAACTGTGATGGAAAGATTTCTGGGTCCGAGCATCTCCACAACGGTAGGTCTTGTGTTCCCAGCATGCAGTGGGTTGTATAATAGATGCAAAGGTACTTCAAAAAGTCTCTGCCTCACCTGGAAACAAGTGCTGTAACTCCCATTATGGGGCATAGCTGTGTACTATGAAGCCTTATATCACTGTGGCAATCAAATAAAAAGGAGAAGAACGCTTTGAGCTGGCGTTCTGTTCGTCCACACAGCAGCAGAAGCAGCCAAATGTGTCTCTGAACTGTTGCTTCATGCACCTTCCTTGCTGGACCTGCACCGTCTGACTTCTGTTTCTGACGCTGAAATCCCGCTTGTGTTGTGACAGTTTTCAGAGCGATGATGAAGTCACCTGTGGTGTTAAGAAGTTTCTGCAGGCTCTAGATGTGATTTTCTTTGAGCAAAGCATGAACATCAGTGGATCAAGTGCGTTGAATTTAAAGGAAAAATATTCTACTACAGTCTGTCTCATGTGAAGTTTTCCAGTGAGGTTGAGAACTTTCTGAAGCACCCTCAGATATGTAGGTATAAAAAGGTGGAGGCAGCCTTCAAGTGTGAGAAGTCAACGTGCTTTAAGTTTTGACTCGCAGAATCTTTGCTTTAGAGTTGTGCATTCATTCTATTTTTTACATGCAAAGTATTAATATGGTTCATATGATGCAAACTATATCCTCATCTGTCTTCACTTTATTTATGCAATATGAAAAAAAACATAATGACATTTGCTGTCCATGAAACCACTGCATGAACCAAACTCTTCACCGAAAAGATTAGTTTTAAATGAACCAGTTTTCCTTTAAAGCATGTGATTAGTTTAGTGATGTGTAATTTACTGCTGCGTCTGCAGCTCATGCATGTGGCAGCAAACAGCAGTAATGTTTTAAAATGCTTTGCACACGTTTCGCTTTCCTTCCATCTGGTGGATAAATCAGAACTCATGCCAACCAAAGTTAGAGAAAGTGGTTGTTGTTATGTACACGCTTCTGCAAACTTTAGAAATGCTTTAATGTGTATATATAATCATGCTGGTTTGATGGAAGCGCGGTTTCAGCAGAAAAGACTTCGGGTCAGACGGAGGTGAGATTTCACTTCTTCTACTTACATAATGGGTGAATTGCATAATGTTGACATTTTTCGCCTGGATGCCAGCAAATGATGCACATGAAAAGGCAACGTGCATTTTTGTTTGATGTTTCAGACATTAAAACATTTTATTTCTTACATAACTTGCACTCCTAGTGGCTCCAAATGATCGTGAGAGGAAACTGCATGACTTTAAAACCAAGAAAACCTGTGACAAGAGCACACATGATACACACTACACTTATTTTTAGTGCCTTTACACGTCTGAGATCATTTTACATTAAGAGGTAGATATTTACCTTGATTTTTGTGTATAAAAATAACTGAATATTAATTTTCCTGAGGAGCATTGAGGTTATTTTCCTCACTTGGGTTCATTTGGCTATAAGCAGTTTGCATGTTAAGACTGACTGTGTTGTAGCTGTCAGTCTGCAATGACCAACTCCACAGTGCAAAGTAGTGTTAAAAAAATCAAGCCACAAAAGGCTCCAGATCAAAGGTGCAGCATCCATAAAAGCTCTTTCATCTCATAGTTGTAAACCAATAAGGACATATAGCAAATAAATTCAGTTTGCATTCACCTTGATAAAAACACATGTCATGGAAATTGGCTCCTGTAAGAAATGAGCATTACTAAGAGTTGTGCATACATCCGGTAATGTTCATATTCAAATCATAGATATTGCTCTTGCAGCTCTGTGTCCAGCTCTGGAGGAGGAAGAGCTGTTCACTATCGATGGTACGATGAGGTCACAGGGATGTGAAAGTTGACTTTATCTTGTTTCAGCAGAAACGCCTTGGCATTTACAGTTTGTTTGTTTTTTAAAGCCCTACATCTGTCATATGCATCAGTCTATTTCCCAAGAAATCCCATTCACCCCACAGCAATAAGAGAAGTGAAACAAAGCAAAACTCAAGATGCTGTTACATATTATAATATATACTGTAAATAAAGCAAAGAAGATAACAAGAATCAGTACAATCTTTTACACAAGAAATCCTAAAACACAGCTGGAACTCAATGCAACAAAAGTCAGTGCTGATTATTGGGATCCAAAGATTTATTTAAAAAAAAATATTACAGGTCTTCTGGAAATATGACCAAACCTGCTGGGTCAAAAATATACATACAGCACTTGAAATACCAGTTTCGATGATATAGAGAGTTGTAAATCTTATTTTCTTAGTAGCATGGCCTCTCAACTTCTCGTGAATGATTATGATTGGCTACAGCTGCTGACTCCACTGAGCCAATTCAAATAGGGCCCATCTGATACAGTCATCAGACTCTGCCACAACCATTACAGTGGGACAGTCTGAGGAGCTCAGCACAGAGCTGATAAAGCAAATTATTGACTTGAACAAGTCAAAGCAGCTACAGATCCCCAAATCCTCTGTACAAACAGTTGTTTGTACGTCCAAAGTGCATGGCTCAGTTATGCCACTGATCGGGGCGATCAGGAGAAAACCTCTATCACCTGCTGCTGAGAGACAGTTGGTCAGGATGGTCAAGAGTCAACACAGAATCACTAAATGAATGAGAAGCTACAAGGAAAAACATGTGTCAGTGTCCACAGTCAAGCATCACTGCAGGCTTAGAGGCTGCCAAGGGCTCGAGACTGAAGTGCTACTGATCACATGGAAAAAGGAAAGGCCTTCTGGAGCAAAGTTCTGTGGTCAGATGAAACAAAAATTTGACTGTTTGGACACAATGAGCAGAAATATTTGGAGGAGAGAAGCTGAGGCCTTTAACCCCAAGAACACCAAACCTACCATCAAGCATGGTGGTGGCAGTATTATGCTCTGGGGCTGTTTTGCTGCCAGTGGAACTGGTGCTTTACACAAAGTAAATGGAATAATGGTAAATAATGTGAGAATTACTCTCACATTCTTCAGGAAAACCAAAAATCATCAGCCAGAAGATCAGATGCAGTTGGATGTTCCAACAAGACAGTAACCCAAAACAGACTTTAAAAGTGGTAAAGAAATGGCTAAGACAGGCGAGAATGAAGGTTTTAGGCTGGCCTTCCCAAAATCCTGACTTTGACCTGACCCCATCCAAAACAGGAGGGCCACTGCAACTCCGATTAGTGGTGCCATGTGGCAATTTTGTTCCAACATATTTTTAGTTGGTCATCTGTCTTCCTTTAAGGGGCACGCCACTTTCACTTCACCCTCAGTGCAGATGATATAAAGATGCAGTGACCAGCCGTCAACAGTATCACATCCTTCACTTCTGACTGCTGGGGAACAATCCAGGCTGTAAGTACTCTATACCTTTATACTGACTGATGGATTGAGACATTGCTGTGTGAGAGTAGCCAAACAAAGAGTCATTGCAGGATGCTATTGATGCTATATTCTGTGTTTTTAAATGGACACAACCTGATATATTTCTTCATTTTCAGGATAATGAGCAGGAACTACTTGTCCAAAAATAACGAGCTCCGCAAGGGAGACTCCCTCTTTTCCAACAACGGGGAATGGAAGGCAGTTTTCCAGGTGAGTAACTCAGATTTTCTAAATCCAGAAATTTGCCAAATGTTCTGTTACCAATCCTGTGTAAAGTAACTGATCTTTTAACTTTTTCTGGGAGATTTCTTGGAGATACATGTTCTAATAATAGTCAAATGTTTATTTCTGCCTGAAGCATGATGGTAACTTTGTCATCTACGGCTGGAAGTCTGCGTGGGCTTCAGATACTGATGGATCAGATGCCGCTCGCCTGTGCATGCAGGGTGACTGCAACCTGGTCATGTACAACACGTGCGACCAAGCGAGGTGGCACTCAAGCTCAGTCAGATCCAGTTGTACCATGTGTCGCCTTCAGCTGACCGATGACGGCAAGCTGGTGGTGTACAGGGAATGTGAAGAAATCTGGAGCTCCGCCAACTCCAAAGGCATCAAAGTGACAAATTAACTCAACTTTACGAAGTGTGAGTGCGTTGCAACTGAAGGCCTTTCTAAATGTT
>NW_007578397.1:178521-180733 GCF_000690725.1 Stegastes partitus | reverse complement strand
GCGGTCTATATTTTAAATATTGTCTTTCTACAGTATTTGTTTTTGATTGTCAGTTGATACAACTGTGAATCACTTGACCAACAACTGATACTATACAATGTTGTACTCAATTCTGGTATTTGCTGTGAACTCTGTATATCCTTCTGCTGATAAAGCAACTAGTGACAAATTGCCTTTTTGAACTGTATGAGTCTTTTGTTTAAAACAATAAAAGGGGCAGACCGCTTTCCCTCCACCCCTCGTGCAGATGATATAAAGATGCAGGGACCAGCCATGAACTGCATCACATCATTCTCTTCTGACTGCTGTGGATCATTCAAAGCTGTAAGTACTCTATACTTCTATACCTACTGGTGGATTCAGACATTACTGTGCAAGAGTAGTCAAATGCAGAGCCATTGTAGGATGCTGTTGAAGGGACATTCACTGTTTTAAATACAGACAAGCTGATACGTTTCTTCTGTTTCAGAATAATGAGCAGGAACTACTTGTCTGCAAATAGCGAGCTCCGCCAGGGAGACTTCCTACTTTCCAACAACGAGAAGTGGAAGGCAGTTTTCCAGGTGAGTCACTCAGATTTTGTCAATCCAGAAGTTTGCCAAAAGTATTGTTTACAGGTCACGTGTCAGATTAAAGTAGCTGTGAGTTTTCTTAGAGATTCGTGCTCTAATAAAAGTCTAATGTGTCTCTTTTCCTGCAGGATGATGGCAACTTTGTCATTTACGGCCCGAGCCCTGTGTGGGCTTCAGGTACTGATGGAGCAGAGGCTGTTCGCCTGTGCATGCAGGATGACTGCAACCTGGTCATGTACGACACGAGTAACCAGGTGATATGGGACACAGGCTCAAGCACAGCTCCCTGCATCACGTGTCGCCTTCAGCTGACTGATGACGGCACGCTGGTGATTTACCGGGAAGCTGAAGTTGTCTGGACCTCTGAGTTTTCCAAAGGCAATAAAAAATGACTTAACATGACTTTTGAGCTTCTGAGTGCTTTTAAAATTGAAAGCAATCTTTGAATGTTATCCTGAGTTCACTGCCTGCGATGTAATGTGGACACAATAAAAGGCACCTTTTCAAATTGCATAAACGTGTTTTCCTTCTCTTTGCAGTGAATTAACTTGTAGCTTTCACATTCTGCCTGTGTGGCTCTTTTTTACACACTAAAATCAAGTTCAAAACACTAATTAGGCAACAATATGTAGGCATCTCATTTGATGTCACAGGGCTGCAAAATGGCTCGGTGGTTANTTATTGAAATGAATGAAAAGGCCGGACACTTGTCAAATGCAGCTATCTTTGGAACCCTGTAGCTCCAGCATACTTTCCAATAACAATTCAACTTTTAAACATGTCACAAGGTTTAATCCCTAAAATAACCCATTGATATTCCACATAAGTGAAATTAAAACAACCATTACCAACCTGAAACATGAGCCAGTTGAGAGGACAAACGTGCTGTGCAGCCTTAATTTTAATTAATGTTAAATCAAGCCACAAAAGCTTCCAGGTGGAAGGTGCAGCATCCATAAAAGCTCTTTCATCTCCGTTATAAACCATGAAAGACATGTAGCAGATGAATTCAATTTGCATGATTGCCAATAAAAAAAGTATGTCATGAAAACTGGCTCCTATATTAAAAATAAGAAACAGGCATAACTTAGAGTTGTGCATAGATCTGATAATGTTCATATTCAAATCATAGATATTGCTCTTGCAGCTTTGTGTTACACTTTGTCCTGTGAAGAATATCAAAAAAAGTCAGAGGGATGTCACAGTTGTAAATTTGAATATTATTGATAAATGGCACATTGACCAACGACTTCTTGAGAAAAGCCATCTATGTTTATACAGGAAAAGGACAGGTGGCTTTCCCTCCACCCCCAGTGCAGATGGTATAAAGATGCAGTGATCAGACATGAACTGCATCACATCATTCTCTTCTGACTGCTGTGGATCATTCAAAGCTGTAAGTACTCTATACTTCTATACTGACTGGTGGATTCAGACATTACTGTGCAAGAGTAGCCAAATGCAGAGCCATTGTGGGATGCTGTTAAAGGGACATTTTCTGTTTTAAATAGAGATAACCAGATGCATTTCTTCTGTTTCAGAATAATGAGCAGGAACTACTTGTCTAAAAATGACGAGCTCCGCAAGGGAGACTTCCTTATTTCCAACAACAGGGAGTGGAAGGCAGTTTTCCAGGTGAG
>NW_007578397.1:171901-177996 GCF_000690725.1 Stegastes partitus | reverse complement strand
AGCTCTGAGGAGTCCAGAGGCATGAAGTGATGGCTGAACATGACTTTTGAGCTTCTGAGTGCTTTGCAATTTAAAGTCGTCTATGAGTTAACTCTGCCTGCGATGTAATGTGGACACAATAAAAGGCACCTTTTCAAATTGCATAAACGTGTTTTCCTTCTCTTTGCACTGAATTAACTTGTAGCTTTCACATTCTGCCTGTGTGGCTCTTTATCATACACTAAAATCAAGTTCAAAACACAAATTAAGCAACAATATTTGGGCGTCTTATCTGATGTCACAAACTTAGCACAGTAAATGGAAGAGGGATTGTATTTTACAAACGTATGACAGAATGGCAATACCAGCGAAACATTTTCTTTCTCCTTCAGCACAACAAACAAAATTTGTTACTTCATTGTGTTTTGAAAAGGTCATCTCTAATAGGTGTGGCATGTGTATAATTTAGCTAAATATTCAAGTTAATGTTTGATATTTAATAAGATCTTACTCTGTAATCAGCTCCTAAATTTGAACAATTTGATTAAGGTAACATTTTCAGGCACCTTGTGTCTCTTAGTTCTTGTAGGGTTTTTAGTGTGGAAAATAAGATGTACTTATTCTCACACCAAAGCAAATGATTGCGTGAATTAAAATTATTGATACCAACCTTTAAATTATTCGTCCACCGATATAATTTCAGAGTCAGCACAACAATTCTAATAAATTGTTTACTCTTGGTGATCAGTCAAGAGTGTTTTGTAAAGTTAAGGGAATTAACTTAGAGCTCAGGTAACTAAAGATCACATACGTAAAGTGACTGGATGTAAGCCATAGAAAACACAGGAAACAACTGGGAGGTCATGAGGTGGTCAGAGTTTTGCTCTGAAAGTAACAGTGTTCCTTCAGAACTATATGTACTTTCAATTGTACAAAGTAAAGTTTGTTGGAAATGAATGTGTCACACGTAGAGCTTCACCGGGAGTCTAAACATGACCAGTCTATCTTGGACGGTTACAGAGATAACACAATGCTTAGGATACGATAATATAACAAGCTGATAAATTAAAGAAGGACTTATCCAACTGTAATTAAGCTTTGGAGTATTTATCAGGACATGATATATCATAACATTTAACGATTAAACTTAACACAAGATAATAAGGCACATCCTGTGGTGCTGTCATGACTTATTCATTCATAAATTTAGTTCTTAGGTTTCTTTGTTGCATACCACAGGAAATGAGGGGTCAGCAGAGCAATACGTGAAGCCCAGGGCACTTCATTGCGCCTGGCCATCTGTTAAGGTCCATGTGGTTGAATGTTTTTCTTCGTCTTCCCCCAAAAGCTTATTTGTATTAGATCCTTTGAGGCTGTGTAGGCGTGATAAGGAAATTCCTAATGGAGCTCTGCAGAGTTGATTTACATGGTCCTGGGACTTGCAGGACAGTTCTGGCTTGTTTTATGGAATGTGACGTGGGTGTTGGAAAGTTCACATGAAGTTTTTTTAATCCTTTTGAGCATCTGTGTCTGTCCATATCCTACATTCTAGACTCCGATTTATTCCCACTTTGTTCTGTAAGCACTCTATAATCACAAAATGTTCAGTTATGCAACTCTGAACTGGCTCGTCTTGGCCCCAAATGTAATCATTTTTAAGAGTAAGCTGAAGGTTGTTCTTTTCTCCCACAGTTTTAAAGTAGACTTGTCTGCACTTTTATTCACTTCATTTAACTACAGTTATTATCAGTTTTATAACACAATTCATCTCTTACATGCTCTTATGTTTCTCTTGACTTTTGAGTCACTCACTCTTAGTTATTCTATAAATCTATGTGCACTTAAAGCACCTTGTTGTGTTTTTTGCTTTAATTGAATTACTTACCTAAACTTTAGATGCATGTTTAATGGCGATAAATTAAAAAAATAAGATAAAACAAAATTAAATAAAAATTAAAAATCTGCAGCTAAATCATTTTTGTACAACTTCTGTGTATGATTAGGTGTTATATAAGTAAACTTGCATGGTTGGTTGCTTATTGTTGTCAGTCTGATTCAAGTCTCCTCCTCCTGCATTTCTATGTTTAATCCAACTNCCAGTATTTGTCTTCATGTTTGGTTTCAGCATTTCATTGATAGCATTTTATTGTCACACATTTTATTGTACAAAATCTAATGGCAGTTACCAAGTTAAGAAAAGGTAGAATGTATGATTTAGTTCTCACATCGTTTTTCATTTAGGACATTAGTCAACAGACAACAATTAAATCATGTCATTTCTAAAAGAGGAGGGGATCAAAGTGGCATTCATTTCTCTCATGCAACACAGAAAATTTGCTGTATGTGAAAGAATGTCAACAATAATAAATGTATGACAGGACAGAAAAAACAACAAATCAACTAAGCCATTTTTAATAACCTCTGTTTATAATACGGTGCTATATGAATAAACTTACTTGGTTGCTGCAAATGGTAAACGGACTGCACTTATATAGCGCTTTTCTACCTTAGCGAAACTCAAAGCGCTTTACAATGTTTTATCATTCAACCATTCATTCACACATTCAAAAAACTAATGGCGACAGAGCTGCCATGCAAGGCCCTAGCTTTCCATTGGGAGCAAAGTTGGGTTCAGTGTCTTGCCCAAGGACACTTCGACTGCAGAGGGGCCGGGGATTGAACTGCCAACCTTATGATCAGAGGACAACCGCTCGACCACCTGAGACACAGCCGCCAAATGTCTTGACCCAACCAGGATGTAACTCATGGTCTATGATTGTGGAAAAACTGGAAACTAACTACTTGTAGGATACATACGGTGTTCAGGAGAAATCTTAGTTAAAATGAAACAAATCCTTGCAACTGCAAAAACTGACCACAAGATGTCACCCTATTCATACTGTGGCCTTTGTGTCCATATACTTTATGGATTTACGTTTATGAGGAATGGCTGCATATCAAAATAATACTTGTCAATTCTACACACAGTGAATTTATAGCAGGAAACTTTGAAAATATAGAAAAAGAAAAGGTCATTTCTGATTTAAATGCCAACATCAGTGTTACCGAGTGCTTCAGAGGGAGGCCACTGGACGTCTTTATGGTTCTTGATGATATTTCTCTTTTCATCTAAGCGGCTTCCTTAGTTTTAACTGACTGGTGGGGAGACCCAGACATAGTAAATAAAATCATAAATGCAGTATGTGGTGTTTTATTAAATTCTTTAAACATCAGGGAATAAAAAATCATTCCACAACACAGTGGATGCTCTGAAAGTCCCAAGTATGCACTATATTGGAAATGATAACAGGCAGATGGAGAGTGGGGTCATGGACCATGAATCCTAAGTCAGTAATGAGTTAATGAGGTTGTCAATTCTGCTCATGGATGTTTGTTCGAGTCTTCCTGAAGGCCTCTGAGAAGTTGACAGACATTTTAGGGGACTGGATGCTGTTGCAGCATCATGTAGCAGATTTTCTGTCGCATTATACTGTCTGAAACCATTTCTTAATAACATACCATCATCCAGCCGGCCAGCAGCCCGCTCTTGTCTTACTCTTGAATTGTGCAGCATTGTGTCATTTAAATAAAGTTGCATTTTAAGGCAGCCATGTCTGTATTCCAGTCACACTATCTGATCATTCTCCTGTAAAGCCACATCTGACTAGTATGTGGATCAACTCAGTGGCCAAGAACTTAGTTGCCAGAATTGTTTTAGCTCTGAAAATGTTCTGAGAAATTTCTGCAAACTTAAAGGCAGGATACATTTTTCTAAAGACACTCTAAATATCTTGTTGAATCTTTTGCTGAATGTTGCATCGAGAACGTTCTTCCTTTGTTGTCATGTACCATTTTGAGTTTTGTGTTTTAAAGAGGAATGTTTCTGTTTTACCTCAACAACGTCCCCTAAACGTCCTCAAAACATTTCAGGCAAAATGAAGAAATAATAAAAACACATACTGTCTTCTGAGGCCCAGAGAACATCTTGCAAACATTTTTTTTGAATGTTGCATTAAGAACATCCTCCTTTGTTGATAGGGAATACTGTGGGGATGTTTTTAATGTTCAACATCCCCAGAACATCTTCAGAACAATGCAGGCAAAATGTCCCACCTTCATTAAGATGTCACATTAAAGGAATGTTTTATATATATATTTAAAAAAATTATTTATTCTGTCTTCAGCTTGAAAACATTTTTGAATGTTGGTTTGAGAGTCTTCTTTAGTTATTGACCTCACAGGAATATTATTTGAAATGATAATCATCCTAAAAATGTTCTTTGAATATTAGATTCAAATGTTTTCTTTAAAACATTCTTAGAATTTGTACACTGTATGGGATATTTTGTACAGTAATATACCGTTGGTTGTGACAGCTGAATATTGTACATTCCTATGTTCTTAAAGAACAAAATGTTAACAGCAAGCTACTGTTCATTGTTACAGCAGAGTACGGTATTTTTTCTGTTTTCGGTTGACTTGAGTATGACTCTGTTGTTTGAGTCTGACTGTTACTCATCTGGGCAAAATCCATGTGCATCACCTCATTTAGCAAACAGTCAACGCAAAGAAATGAAGAAAGAAGACCTGAGGACGGCCCAGCTCTTATGGAGGTAAAGCAGAGACAGCATTAGTTGTCACTGAAAAAAGTAAATGTCATGGGAAAACATGTCATTGAAAAACAAAGATTTGTTATTGAAAAAAAGTTATTGAAAATAAATAATTTGTCATTGAAACAATCTTCAGATTTTTTCTTCATGTCTGCTTTCAATGACACTTTTTTTTTTTTCAATGACAACTAATACTGTCTGTGTTGTAGCTCCCTGACCTCTGACCTCTGACCTGCCAGCACCTGTAGCTGCACACCTGGACCATCCTCCTCCGACTCAACAAGGTAACTGGGATCTTATTAAAGTTGCTGTTATGCCGTCATGTCACTTTGTGTTGCATTTTAATTGTGTCGACAGCTTTTTTCGACGAAATAACATGAACGTAACAAAGTTTAAATGACCGCTCAGTGTTAGCGGTTCGTTCTTTTAAACAACTAGTAACATGTCAATTTTCTTTCATTTTAGCCAGTGAAATGGATTCCTAGTAAACCAAATCCAACTAACTCAAGTTAGCTATCTCTGCCTTTCGTATATTCCCTGTAATTTTCGATTGAATCAAATATCTGAGGATGATCTGTTACCAAATCTCCAGAAGGCATTTGGCTGGATTTGTAGTGAGACTGTTTCAAGGTTAAAAAAAAAAAAAAAGAAAAAAAAGCTGGATGTTTCATTTTGCTATTGTCTCCATAATTTGAGTATCTTGTGTGAGACAGAGTAGTTGACAGATTGTATGTGTTGGACTAGTGAGGTCATTTGGTTGTACAGGATTGTAAACCACAGTGTAAAGACAACAACCTGCAACACATCAGGCCTGCAGCAGAACATCTGCATATGTCAGGAACATGCAGACTCATAGCTGAATGCCAGTGATGTTTTCCTGGATGCAATAGAGTTTATTCTAAGTTTTTGGCATTGAAGTTTCACATTTACCTTAAAATTCACCTTTTCACCTTAAATATGGAAAGAATTTGACTAAACTGGAGAATGCAGGAGACTTAAAATGTAATATGGACATATGTGTATGTTGATCTGTGCTGGGTTGTCTCCAGTGAAACAGCTCAACATGTTTTGTGTACATTGGGTTAAATTTAACCTATTTCTAACCAAAACATCACATTAGATTGTTTCCTTTTAGAAGACTATTTGCATGCTGCGTTTATATTTTTGTTCAGTGGATGGTTATCATAGGCCACTTCCTATCCCAATATGTGATCCGGTCTGAGGCTCCACATACAATGCAGTCTTGACATCCATCCACAGCCAGGTTCACCACCATTCACATCTTGCTGAGTATCAGTTTATGTTATTTGTGAGGGTCATAGACTGGGTTCACTGTGTTTTGGGGATTTTGTCTGTCTTTGTGTTTTGGTGGGTGTGCCTCTGTTCACTGCAGGCTGGGCGGAGCCGATCAGGAGAGACACGTGCACGCTGGCAGCTGTGGCTCATCAGCCGTGCCCTGCTTAAATACTGGCGTCTCACAGAAGACCGACGCCAGAGGATTGTGAT
>NW_007578397.1:170203-171251 GCF_000690725.1 Stegastes partitus | reverse complement strand
TCCCTAATAAATCCTGTTTCCTTTAACCCTTCTCCCAGTCTCCCTTTTCGTTTGGGTCCACCCGCACAGTCACTGAGCACGAACCGTCACAGAATCCTCTGGCCAAAAATCATGGACCCAACGAACCCCGGCACCGTTGAGGAGGCTCTTAACGCCCAAGAAGAACTGCTTGGAAATCACGACCAGCTGTTACACGAGATAAGTGTCTACCTCCAGACCCTCTCCTCCCAGGTCCAAGGATTTACCTCTCGGCTGGACCAAATGGCGTCTGCCAGTGCCGGATCCTCCCCGGATTTCCCCGTTAGTACTCCTCCCGTTACCGCCCCCTCTCTTCCTCCCCGAGTTACTGTGCCTGCGAACCTGCACATAGAATCTCGAGCTCCTTCAGTGCATGTTTTAATTGATTCTGGGGCTTCGGACAATTTTATTGACTCTGGAAGAGACGTGGACCCCGTCGTCATCAGACTTCGTCGCTCCCCAGCTCGCTCCCCACTCTCGCCGCCGAGCGTTCCTGAGGTCCCGCCGCCGAGTGTTCCTGAGGTCCCGCCGCCCCCACCACACTGGTCCTGCATCCTGGCCATCCCTGGGCGGGTCGACGCCGCCACCGAGCCGGTTCCTGTTCTCCAGCGGGTCGACACCGCCACCGTGGCTGTTCTCCCGCGGGTCGACGCCGTTTCTCCTGTTGCTGTTCTGAAGTGGGTCGACGCCGTCTTTACAGTCCTCCAGTCCTTCGCCGGCTCCGGGCCCGAGTCCGGCCTCCGGAGGGGATCCGCCGCCGCCGAGCGTTCCTGAGGTCCCGCCGTCGCCGAGCGTTGCTAAAGTCCCGCCGCGCCCACCACCCTGGTCCTGCATCCTGGCCATCCCTGGGCGGGTCGACGCCGCCACAGTGGCTGTTCTCCCGCGGGTCGACGCCGTTTCTCCTGTCCTTGGTCTCGAGGGGGTCGACGCCTTCTCTGCAGCCCTCGGGCTGGTCGACGCCATTTCTCCTGTTTCTGGTCTCGAGTGGGTTGACGCCGTCTCTGCTGGCTTGGGATGCTGGGACCTGCCA
>NW_007578397.1:164248-166719 GCF_000690725.1 Stegastes partitus | reverse complement strand
CCCCCAGAGGGGCCCAGCCGTCGCCGGCTCCCGGTCCCCAGAGGCTCAGCCGTCGCCGGCTCTCGGCCCGAGTCCGGCCACCACAGGGGCTCCACCGTCGCCGGCTCCAGTCCGGCCCCCACAGGGGCTCAGCCGCCGCCGGCTCCCGGCCCGAGTCCGGCCCCCAGAGGGGCTCCGCCGCCGCCGTCTCCCGGCTCGAGTCCGGCCCCCAGAGGGTCTCCGCCGTCGCCGTCCTTTGTTTCTGTCTCCTGGTGCCCATCACTCCACCACCTTCCCTAATAAATCCTGTTTCCTTTAACCCTTCTCCCTTTTCGTTTGGGTCCACTCGCACAGTCACTGAGCACGAACCGTCACATTATTGGTGATATTATTAGTCCTGGCTGTGCAACAATTCACAGGTGGGTCTACATAAAAACCCCCATCAGACAGTTTGAACTGAAGAAAGCTTCTTGGGTGAAGGTGAAGCATCTTCGGGAGCAAAAAGTCTAGTTGTCTTCTGCTGAAGTGTTTTGGAGTACTATGGTCTGGATCAGAACATATCATAATTCATTTAAATATCATCTGTTAGATCAGGTAAACTTGAAGTAGAATAAATCAGACTGGAGGAATATAATATAAAAGAATATTTTAAACACTTTTAACGTAATTATGAAGATCCTACTGGGATTTAGTTTTATTACTTTATTACATCATGCTAAATAAGCAAGTTGGATAATTGTTCCAGCATGAAGAACATGGCCCCTCTGTGCTCAGGATTCAGCTCCTGTAAATCAGCTTTTCTCTTCATCGAAGCATTCACCTGTATTTTCATGACACACAAGTCAAAATGAAAGCTGCACAAAATCAAACATTACCAATCAGCCGTTTGTGTCAGATCTGCTCCTAAAACACACTGGTACAGATTGATTACTTAAAGAGAGCCTAATAACACTAAATCTGTTTACAATTGGGGATATATTTAGAACAGATTTCCCCACGACGTGCCAAAACTGCACCCAGAAGACAAGCCTTTAACGTCGACTATTCATAATTTTGTTGGCACTGTTCCTCCCTGTTATCTCTGCCACTTCTCAAACACCATTTTGTGTCCTAGTTGTGGCTCGTCTAGACATCACCACTGTGCGTCCTCGACTCTGCTCCTAGTGCCAGGAGTAAATCTCATTAACAGTGAGAGGGATTGGCAGAACAGGGGCTCATTCGCAGCTTCTCTGTGAGCACGGCGAGCTAAAAATAGAGGAGGGTGATTACTGTATAG
Source organism: Stegastes partitus (assembly GCF_000690725.1). Classification (NCBI taxonomy): domain Eukaryota; kingdom Metazoa; phylum Chordata; class Actinopteri; family Pomacentridae; genus Stegastes; species Stegastes partitus. The sequence continues at coordinate 165,464 of NW_007578397.1, read as the reverse complement.
ATCTGTGATTACAGCTGAACTGTTAACCCTCGCTGTTTGATTCTGCTCAGGTGCTGACACTGAGGCTAAAGCACACCGGTGGTGGTGGATATATTGAAGAAAAGATTGAATGCTCTTATTAAACTAATCATGACATGCAAATACTAAAAAAAAATGAACATGTTTTATTCAGCAAATTACATTCCTGCACAATGACACAGTTTAGATGTGTTTTGAACTTGAACCACTAGATGGCAAACTGGGTTTATACTATAAAAAAAAAAAAGATAGTTCTCATGAAGAAATAAATACCTCCAGCTTGATACTTAGAAATCCAGACTGGGTACCGTATTCTTTCTGGATTAGGCTCATAGGGAGGAAAAACTAGGGAGCTGCAAGGTTCAGTTTTGACGTCTGGGTGGTGACTGTGTTTTTAGAGAACAGTACATCTTTAAATACATGTTGTCATCTTCATTCTTCTCGGTGAGTTTGACATAGAATTAATAAAATAGATTTCATTTGGAATAATGGTAAAATTAATTAATTAATTCATCCAAAACTTCTAATAAAGAATCCAACATTTTGCGTGTAAATCATGAATTGATTATTTTTTATTTCCTCATCACTGAAAATATTGCTTCTGATGGGCAAATACAATAGAAAAATAAAAAAAAGAATACAAGTGCAAAAAGAAAAGATAAAAACACATATAGAATAAAGAAACTGGTTGCAGCATAAATGTGCAGAATGTTCAGAAAGGAGGTGAGAAACACTGGAAAAATTGTTTTAATTTACTGAGCTTCTCAAAATACTACAATATTATTTTAAAAATTGTACTCAGTTTTCTCTCTCTCTCTCTCATTGGTAGCATTGATTTTAGAAATTAGGAAATTACAGTTTTGTTCATATTTGCTGTCAGGACCCCACCAATGCCCCAAATCTGTAATTTGCATGTTTTGTGTATCACTTCGTCCACAATCTTCCATTAATTCAGTTCATTCAGCAGACTTTATGTGACAGTTTTAATCAGTGGTGAACTAATTAAGTGCATTTGCTAACGTGCTGAACAAATCTGACATACTTGTGCTTTATTTCCATATTTACCTTTAATGAAACTTTAGACTATTTAGGTAAATATTCTCTTTTTTTACTCCACTTAATTTGTCTCAAGGCTTTAGTTGCTTTCAAATTACATTTTTTTCATTCACTTCTTGTTTCTTCAAATGTGGTGATATTG
>NW_007578397.1:0-163804 GCF_000690725.1 Stegastes partitus | reverse complement strand
AATTGAAATGAATAAGGCCTAAATAATAGGTTTTGGCCCCACGGAGATGCAGCAACTTATCTGACAAGCAGTACAGTAGCTGAAGCCTGGATTTGCTTAGTTTAATGTATAGTTTGGAGCTTTTTCTAGAAATTGTATGGCACTTTATAGCACTTTTATTAGTTTTATAGTTCTGATAATGTAAGTCTTTTATTGTATATTTTGATTAAAATACTGGATTTTTCTCTTGATATTTTTAAAACCATATTTTTACCGACATTGTTTACATTTTTCTAATTTGAGTAAAACTATTCATTTTTATTTTTGCAGCATAGGCTTTTTGCCTTAAATCCTTCATTAAATTCCTGTAACTGACTGATGTCTCCTCACTGTGGCTCGCTGCCACACTGCACAGTCCTGGTGGTGGGCGATGAATCTGGAGGCTTTGATTGCAGCTTCCCAGTCGCACCTTCTGCTGAACAATTTGTATGATGATAAACTACAGACCACTCCAGACATTCAGGACTTGTTTTATTACAACATTGCGAATAAAATGCTGGTTTACTCTTTATGATGCTTCTTTATTTAAAGATTTTCCACCACTGTAGTTAACCTCCGAACACAGCCAGACTACAGATGCTCCTTCTTAAGGTACAGAAGGCCCTTTCTCTTTTTATTAACATATTAAAGCACCAGAACCTTCTGGTGCCCTGTTCTGGTTTTGCCTCTGGTTTTGGGGTTGTGACTGCTGCAGTTTTCTCAGGGTTGAATCCAGCTTTTGTTGGTTTATGCGGTGATAAACAATCTGCACTTAAAGCACCTTTTCAAAAATATTCACTAAACAGAAAAGAGGAAAAAAGCAGAGACTTGAATTCACACCATCATGGGACCTGGACATGCTGCAATAAGATATGATGTGAAATGAAAAGAAAAAAAAGCTTTTAATGTTCATGTGAACACAACATGCCCAGAAGGCAAGACAACAACTATTAAGATAAAGTGAAAACAGAATGTATAATGTATTGCTTATCACTTCTAAAAGCCTGAGCCCTTCAGCCATGTATACACAGGCTGTGTGTGTGTTTTTAAAAATACATTGCAGACTATGTTGTTCCAATTAGATTTGTCTATTCCATTAAGGGCCTGTTCGATAAAGTGAGTTTATCAGATGAGCCAGGCTTATTGCAAATCAAAGTCAACATAGTTTAGGCTCAGTTACTCTGGCAACTTATACCTGGAAACTAACATATACACAGCCCACGTATACAGTTACATACACTGTATAAAAATACATAAAACCTATTTTTTTCTCACTATCTGGCATTAAATCAGACTAAGCGTTTTCTGTTTTAGGTAAGTTAGGATTACCTAAATTATTTCTATTTGCTTAATAATGGATAATGAGAGAGAGAGATTTTTTAAAGATAATTTTTAGTATTTTCTTCAAAGTCAGAAGTTAACATACACTAGGATTGCTATGCCTTCAAACAGTTTGGGAAAGCCCAGATGATGATGTCATGGCTTTGGAAGATTTTGATAGATTAAGTGACAACATTTGATGTAGTTTAAGGCACACCTCAAACACGCTGCCTCCTTTGTGACAACATGGGAAAATCTAAAGAAATCAGCCAAGATATCAGGAAGAGAATTGTGGACCTCCATGGGAGGCTTGCAAGCCTGAGAACACTATCCCAACTGTGAAGTACGGGGGTGGCAGCATCATGTTGTGGGGGTGTTTTGCTGCAGGAGGGACTGGTGCACTTCATAAAATAGATGGCATCATGAGGAAAGAACAATATTGAAGCAACATCTCAAGACATTAGCCAGGAAGTTAAAGCTTGGGCACAAATGAGTCTTCCAAATGGACAATGACCTAATAAGCATATTGCCACATTAGTTACAAAGAGGCTTCAGGACAACAAAGTCAATGTTTTGGAGTGGCCATCACAAAGCCCTGATTTCAATCCTGTAGAAAATTTGTGAGCAGAGTAGAAAAGACGTGTGGACTAAAGTGGCCAACAAACCTGACTCAGTTCCACCAGGTCTGTCAGGAGGAATGGGCCAGAATTCATCAAACTATTGTTAGAAGCTTGAGGAGGGAAACCCAAAACATTTGACCCAAGTCACACAGTTTAAAGGTAATTCTCTAAAAAAATTCTCTCTCTCATTATTCTGGCGTTTAGCAAATAGAATTAATGTTGGTAATCCTAACTGACCTAAAACAGGAAAGATCTGATTTAATGTCAGACAGTGAGGGAAAAAAAATAAGGTTATGTGTCTTTTTATACAGTGTGTGTAAACATCTGGTTTCAGCTGTAAGTATATGCAAACTACTTCTGTGTAACTTTGACTGCGTGCTTCAGATCTTGGTCTTGCTGGAGAACAAATCTTATCTCAAGTCTCAGTTCTCCTTCAGATTGCATCAGTTTGTCCTTCAGGATTTTCCTACACTTTGCTGCATTCATTTTACCCTCCACCTTCACAAGCCTTCCAGGGCCTGCAGCTGAGAAGCATCGCCACATCATGATGCTGCCACCCCCATGCTTCACGGTGCGCATGGTGTGTTTGTGATGATGTGTCACGTTTGTTGTCTAGTTGACTGTAAGTAGTGACTGTGAGTTTAATTTAGGCCTCATCGGACCAAATAATCTTCTTCCAGTTGACTTCAGAGTCTCCCACAGGCCTTCTGGTGAATTCTGGTCGAGATTTAAGACAAGCTGTTTTCAACTGTGGTTTTCTCTTTGTTGCTCTCCCCCCATAAAGCTTTGACTGGTGAAGAACAGGCAACACTTGTTGTGTGCACAGTCTCTCCCATCTTAGCCACTGACTCTTGTAACTCCTTTAGAGGAGTCATAGGGGTCTTGGTGGCTTCCCTCACTCATTGTTGTATTGCACAATCAGATCAGATTTATTCATATGCCTTTTACTTCCTAATGATGAACTAAACTATACTCCAATGGACATTCAATGACTTGGAAATTTCCTTGACTTGTTCTCTGGCTTCTTTTTGTATAACCTTTTCGGAAAGTTGCTTGGAAATTCTTTTGTCTTCACGGTGTAGTTATAATCAGGAGTACTGATTCACCAGTGACTAGACCTTCCACATACAGGTGTGTGTGTGTGTGTTTTGTAATACAGTCATCCTCAAATGCATTCATACCCTTCCATTTAAAAAAAATAATAATTTAATTTTTTTTTGTATTTCTGTTGAACCACAATTCAAAAACCTCATGATTTTCACTACATTTTTATTTATTATTACTTTTGTCAATTTCAACTTATTTCAGTGACAAATTTTGAATAATGTGACATTACTTTAAAAAAAAAACTTTTTATTTGGATCTAAGAGTCTTTATTTGTAATCTATTGTCAAAAAGCCAACTTATAGTAACCTTAATTCAATGTGGAAAAGCAATAAAAATGGGAAAACTTCCAACGAGGACTATTTTTATTTTTATTTTTTTTGTAAGATATTGAAGATATGAAATGACCTGTGGATTTTCTGGTCCTTTATGGAACCACTGGTTTGTTGGTTGTTTTCCAAGTCAGTCACTCTTCTTTATGGAATAAGCTCCTAATCTAAATCTAAATCTTTATATTTGTTTTCCAGCTCGGACTTGTTCTGTGTTTGTTTTCCTACTGGGCCCACATGAACACTTGTGTGCGCGCGTAGCGGTGCCTTTACGGTAATTGGCTCCATCCCTCTGCGCACCGTGCCTGGCAGGAGCCCACGGCTTGGCTTCAGATCCAGCAACACTGACAATGACGCGTGTGGAAGATGGTCGAAAAATGAACTCTCCTTCTTAAAAAAAAGAAAAAAACAGAGAGACAAAATCTGCGGTGGGCGATGAGCGCACTGAACTCGCCGGGATTCATATCGCCTCACTGAGCGAGCTTTTCCCCAACGCGTCGCTTCACTGTGAATGGACAGATAAGAAGGAAAAACCATTTCGCAACCTATTTTGCATGCAGCCTACATGGGCGCATGAAGTCTTGGATATATATTTTTCCTCCCTGTTCCGCTCCTCCAGCCTCCCAATGCGCACGCTGGTAGTTTTAACCTGAAAGGAGGCAACTTGAGGAGCGCTCGTTTTTACGCATTTTTTTTCTTTTACATTTGCAAGATGTTTTGAGCGCCAAAGGGGGCAGAGACAGAGAGCGGCTGGTGTCGTCGGAGGGGGGTTTGTTCACTGCGCAGACGAGCCGCGGACCGTCTCTGCGCTACCGCTCGTCTGGTCTCCTCCACAACAAACCACAAGACGCAGGGAGGAGGAGGAGTGGCGGCGGCGGCGGCGGAGTGGAAATCTGGAAATATACGGCGTTAAAATGACGATGTCCGTCCCGGAGAGGAAATCAGGCTCGGAGGGGAAGGAGGAGGAGAGCGAGGATGAGAGTGAGATCTTGGAGGAAAGCCCGTGCGGCCGCTGGCAAAAGCGCAAAGAGCAGGTTAGTCGGTTTTGTCTGGTGTTTGAAGCGTACGTGTGCCGGAGCGCGTTTTCTTTTTTGAACTGCACATGAATCAATCAAGCTGCACGTCGGACACACACTGTTACGCAAGTGTTTAGCCGGGATTAGGTATTATTATTGCCCAATGCTGTTTTTGCAGCATGCCACTATAAACCTCACACAGTCATATATCCGCTCATCTGCTTAGCCCACATTAAATCTATTTCAGTGGGACATGGAGAGAAACTGAGGCCACATTCCTGTCTGGAGCGTGTTTTTCTCTGCAGGAAACCTTCAAGTCACACAAACAAACTGTGGACAAACCTTCAGTTTGTAGCCAGAGAGGCGTGTGTTGTGTCATGAAGGCCTCCAGCTGCAGGATTATTGCAAAATATAGTTAATCAGAAGGACAACTCCCCACTCAGAGAAGTGCAAAGTCAAGTCTGGTTCATCAAGAGAACAAACTGTGGCTCAATTAGTCCATTAACCAGCTGGCAGACACTTATTTGGCTTTTGTTTTTGATATTGCATTAATGCTTGAGTCACTTTTTAATGCTCAAATTCCAAATACTACCTTTCAGCATCTTCTTTTATATGATTATCTGTTGGCTTTTATTTTCTTTACATCATTGTCAGTTGGAGCTTCTAAGATTAATCGATTAGTTGTCATCTATTAGTTTAATCACCAACTATTCTGGCAATTAGTTAGTCACTGTTTTGTTTACAAGTCAAACATTATCCGCTGCCATCCACTTTAATGATAATATTTTTGGCTTTCCACGTCTTTATGTCATTGTAAATTAAGCCTGTAATGATTAATCGATTAGTTGCCAACTGTCAGATTAATCACCAGCCATATTGATAATCGATTATTCAGTTTGAGTCAGTTTTTAATCTTAAATATTAAACATTACATCATTTTTTATATGGTTATCTTTTGCTTTTCACCTCTTACTGTAAATTAAAGCTGTACAGATTAATCGATCGGTTGTCAACTGTTCGATTAATCGTTTCTATTTTGACAGTCAGTTAATAAGTTGAGTCATTTTTAAATGTCAAACATCTTGAAGCTGCTTCTTAAATTTGAGCATCTTTTGCTTTTCTTTGATATGTCAGCGTTACTTAGAGCTGAGAAAATTCATCAGTTAGTCGCCACAAACCATTTTGATAATCGATTTGAGGAATAAAAAGAAAAACGTTCTTGAATTATCTGATTCCAGCTTTTTAAATGTTAATATTTTCAGGTTTCTTTCTTCCTCTAAGGTTTTGGACAAAACAAGGCATTTGTCAACTTGTGCTTCAGGAAGCACCAAACAAATAAACAATTAATCGAGAAAAAGCGAAAACAATTTAAAAAAAATAATCACAAGTTGCAGCTCAGTTGTAAATGAAATATATTTCCGTTTTGGACTGTTGGTCAAACAAGATAGGTCAGGTCAAGATGACACTTCTCACTGGTTTAAAAAAAAAACTGTGATTAGATTCTACACACAAAACTTTTGAATCAGTCAATTAGAAAAAAAAAAACTTGATATTTGTAGCCTTAATAATTTGAATCATCAGTTGTTTTTTTTGTTTTTTTAATGGCATTTGTTTGGCCTATTAAATTTCAGAAAATGCTTTGAAATGTCAAACAAGCAGTCCAAAATCTCTAAACATATTTAGTTTACTGCCAAATAAGACAAAGAAAAGCTGAAAATCTTCAAATATGAAAGGTTGGAACTAAAAAATGATTTTTTTCGAGTGCAACGGATCACAAAGCTGTAACTGCATTGAAGCTTTTTTGAGTAAAAAATGACTTCAGCAGTTAATCTTTTATTGTAGCAGTTGCAGAGTAGTTTTTATGATATTCAACTAATCTATGCACTTCTTCATCTTTGAGTTTTTATATAACAGAAATCTGAGAAACCTGTTGTACTATAATCAACCTGCAACACTTTCTAATCAGACGCTTGAGCAGGATGAAGAAAACCTCTGAGGGCCTTGAGAGCAGGTTCAGACAAGCTGAGGATGAGCTCATAGGCAGTAAAAACATCAGTTCATTCCTTAAATTTTATTGAGGGCTGCACATTAAAGCTGAAATGACTTGTCAGTCGATCATCAGGTAACAATCTCAATCAATCATAAGCCCAATTTAACAAGCAAAACTACCAAACAGGAGCTAACTGTAGATGGTTAAATATATATTTCTCTGCTTCATGTGATGCTAATTGTAATGTTTTGGGTATTCTGGCTACACTAGAGGTCGCATTGGCTGTGGCAGATTGTGATAAATATTTTAAGCTGTTTTCTGACTTATTATAGACTAAAAAGGTCATTAAAAAATAGATTGAAAGATGATTCAGATTCCTTCTAGTAGTTCTGGTGCATGAACACAGTGTGCTGCTGTGTTGACTGTGAGGATCAGAACTGTTTGGACTGTTCAGGCAGCACATCAGCATCATTACAGAAAATAACCCAGTGGCCTTGCATGAAGCTTCCTCTCCCATAAATAATCCAGTGTTTGCTTCATGTCAACAGTGGACTATCTGTAGCATTCCCAGCTGCTGGATTCACTGCGTCAGGGACTTTGATAAGACCGAAACGTGTCCACCTTCGCTTCACGACGAGCACGAGACGTTTATAAAAACCGCCAGAACGCTCAGTTACGATCAAAAAGACGCAACAGACGCGTAAATGTCGCGTTGTTGTGAAGCAGCGGGCGTCGCCTCCACTAACGGCTGCAGATAAGGCGGAGAATTTAAGTTGAAGGTTATCTCTTGCTCGCACACAGGCTGAAACCACCTGACCTCGCTGCACTTTCAGTACCATTGAGTTTTTCTTGGTGTTTAAAAAAACAAACAAACAAACAAACAAAAAAAAAAAACAACACACCCACAACCCACCCGGGTGATTTTCCACCCATTGATTACCCATCTGTGTGTTTTTCTGTGCTGCCTCCGCCGTCACATTTTCATTTGCGCTGAGAGCATCAGTGGTTTATGGGTGGCTGCTGCAGGAAAAAATCAATGTGGCAATACTTTTCTAGTACATGTGCATATAATGGAGCACAAAATGTAAACACATTCAGTGTATGCCAGTGATTTGTTCATATTTAATCATTTTTCTAAATGAGAAACATGTTTTTGGTCGACAAAACAAATGCACAGAGTTCCAGTTGTGTATATATATTTTTTATTATTGATTGATCTGTCAGTTTTTTTTGTCGATTTGAGGGTATATTTGCTCTTAAAAAAGCCGAAAAGTGAAAGACGTCCATGAATATCAATGTATGCTCCCATGTGGCTTCTTTTTTGTTTTGTCCAACAACCCTAAACTCAGAGCGTTTTCAGTTCACTGTGATATAAAGCAGGAAAGCATCAAATAATAACAGATGAGAGGCAGAAACTAGCAAATTATTAACATTTCTGTTTAAAATACTAAATTTAGTGTCCAACCAATGCAGCCCTGCAGCAGTATCAGCATCATAATACATCCCTACCTCAAGCCTTTAAACTAGGGCAGTGTTTGTGTTCATCAATTATCTTTCAGCTATTTTATTTTATTTTTTTTGCCTAATTGATTCACTGAGAGAAGTCGCTAAAATGAAGCAAACTGTGTAAAATGCTTCCTGAAGCCCAAGATGAAGCTGTCAGATCAGGATCAGTTCATCCTTCCTGACCAAACACAGAGTATTGATTTTTCTCAGGGACTCAGCAGCGCTGTTGTGATCGAAAAAGCACAAAGTTGAGTGAGCAGAATCACAATAGTTGCAAAGGCTGTTTTTGTTTTGTTTTTTTGCATCATGATTTATTGGCAAACGTCTTTCCATGCTTTTATTTTTAAAAATGTTTGTGTAAAAAGCAAAAAAGAAAGTTCTGGATGTAGCACCACAACATGACACAAGTAGTAAATCAAACAAAAGCCGGTGGTTTAGCTCGTTATTGTCTTTCCAAGAACAAATTAATTACAACGGGTGGACAACTGTTGCACAGTATTGCTGAAATCCAGTCCTGCTTCTTCCTTTGTTAACACAATTTACGAGGAAATCAGCACGTCAGCGGCGAAATGATTTACGAGTTCATGATTTGCATTTCTGACTAGTGGCACGTATCCTCTGACTGAGTCACCTGTGGCTTCCCAGAATGAGGACATCCAGGCTAACACCAGACACAGGACAGTGACTCACTAAATATTGCCGTTGAATCATGAATTTGCTTTTGTAGATCTTTGCAGGATAAAAATCTTTGTGTGAAGCGCTATTGTGCAAAGTGGGCAGACTGTGAGGTGAGACAAGAGGCCGTTGTGCTCGAAGCTCGTGTAGTTTGGTCCAATTTCTTTTTTTTTTTCTCGCACTTATCAGCTGGATCTGAAGCAGTAACCCAGAAATTATGTTCCTTTACAACTAAACTGCAGTTTCAATTACATTTTGAGGGAATTCTCCGAGTTCGCTTTTGCATGTGACGTATCACAAATTTGCCTCTAATCAACATGTCTTTTCCATTTATTTTATTGGTTTGCTGTTGCTCCTTTTCAACCAACCAACCAATCATGTATTAGATGGGGTGGGACTTGTCACCATGGTAACCCAGAAGACGAAGGAGAAGCTTCAAACATGTTGGAAAAATTACTTTACCCATGAGATTTTGGTTTGGATGTCACCCAAATTTAAGCAAACAGTGAGTGAAAATCAAACTTAAGTCTAAGAATGTTGCTCCCATACAGGTCATGAACCCCAGGCTAGTGGGTGAAAGTCCTGTTTGTTGTGGGATAAAATTAATTCCTTTCACAATTTAAATGAATATGTAGTTTAGTTGCATAGGAGCATCATTTTTGTGGGATAAGGGTGTAGCCTCTTTCACACAGCCAGTTCAAGATGGGACACTTGTGCCTTTTTCCCACCTCGCTGTTCGATGTGTAATGTATGGAGAGGGAGTGGCAGAGAGTTACAGAGCTGAGTCAACGTCTGAGTGAAAAGGAGAGCTGACACGGCCGGACGAGCCACACTAGACGCTGGAGCTGTTGCGTCACATGTCCTGATTGATTGTGGAACACCAGCATGCTGCATTAGAACCTGGAAGTCGATCTTGGGCAATCCGTAGTTGCTCCCCGTTGGGGTGCAAGGACCAAGTTAGGTTTTTTGTGTCCGTGTGTGCAGACTGATGTGGACTTAAAGCGTACTTTCACGCAGCTCTATTCATACTACAACAGGTACATGTCGGTCTGTTATTCAGACCTCGTATCGAACGCAGAAAAACACACACAAGGCTGTTGTCGATGTCTCTGAGAGGCTGACTGTGACTTTGCATTTTTTATAGCTGATATAACGGATTAGACTGCAGTGTGTCAGTGTGATTATTCCTGAGGTGGCAGTCACAGTGTGTGGATACCACAGGATTTCTGGAGAATCTACAACTTTCCGCTGCGTATGGTGGTGTTGGTGGACATCTTATACCAAATGAACCACCTCCAAAGTCCAAAAGTCAAAATCAGTAAGAGATGTCCTGATGGAGTATTTTTTGACTCCTGATTCAATTGGAGTCATTTATTATTTAGTATCTGCCCATACCATTTCCTAGATAAAACATGCTCCGAGGATTTTAGATGAGCTGTGGTACCTGGTGGAGCCTCCAGAGTGACCAGAAGAGGCAAACAGTTCCATTTGTTGTTTATTGAGTAACGATGATGTGAAGATCATGAAGAAATTCTCCACAGATACCGTCTTGTTGATAGATAAAACGTTTATTCATACCAGTACAATATCTCAGACGCCTGTGAGAGGATTTGAAGCCAAAAAGAATCACCCTCCAGAATAAACATAACCACTGGCTTATATAGGGGAGTTGTTTTTGTCGAACTAAGAACCAATAGATCAAACCATATGGGGAACCCCCAACATCTAGACGATGAGGCACCTTCCTTCGAAAGCATTGTGGGAGTTTAGCTGCTAAAGGAGCACCAAGTCTTCTTGGAGGCTTAATGACCTTTGGCCAATGCACAGGTGTTATATCAAGCTGGGGCAAACTTAAACAGTGCCCTTGACTTGGCTTAATAACTTCATTTTTCCTGTCCTTTCAAATTGTCTTGTTTAGCTTAACATGTCAGGTAAGACAAAAAAATACATTTGATTGTTGAGGAAGAGCTGATAGTTTGTTGGTTAAGCATAATTTCATAAGAAGTTAACTCAAAAAGACTGATACAAACTGTTCGCTGCTGGTTTTTGTTCAGTCCAAGAGTGTAGCTCTTAAAACTGTGACGTCCATCTGAAATAAGCATCCATGAGTTCCTCAAATAATCACAGAAGAACACACTCTATATAACTGACTGTCACAGTAATCCAGTGATACCTGTATGGAGGGATGCTCTGCAAACAGGAACTGCTAATTCAGCACACTTTTAATGATGCCAGTTTGACAAAAATTTAAGCAACTACAGACCCAAAAAAGGCGATTGTCTGACAGTCAACAGTGCAGTGGGAGTTGATATCCACCTGTCACACTGAGCTCGTTCTATTACTGTCCAGCCTGGACAGCAGATTATCACCGGCCCCCCTGTGATCCTGGTTCAATAAAGCAGCAGAGTAGACCTCCTGAAGTGAATCCACACCCAGCTCCCGCTCTGTAGCCGCTCAGTGCTCATTCCAGTAATTGCACCGGCTTCTGTTTCCAGGATCCGTGTCCATCTGCTCGCAGGGAGACGAGAACGACTCGATAACTGACGTATGAATATGTGAGTCTGAATGTGACGGGTAGATGCTGCTTTCTGCACTCGCGTGTTAGTTGAAATCTCCTCCGTGTGTCACTGCTCACACGCATGTGTCAGGATTCGGAGGCGTAGACGAATATGTGCAGCAATGGGTGGTTCAAATTATTACTGAAATAATTCACAAAACACACACGAGCACAGATATAAATAATAAAAGGAACAATGGCTGAATTCTGTGGAGCAGCTTCTGTTTGAAGGCGTTTGTATTTTGCATGCCGGCTCACTTTAACTCCTGGGTCTCTTGAATAGAACAGAACTTTAACTACACCTGTGCTTTTCTTACAATGAAAAGTCAAAGTCTGCTGTGAAAAAAAATAAAAAAGCCGATAATGGGCCAGTATTGATTGCAGCACTACTGTCTAATGTAATTATGTGATGATTGTCAGGGTTTTCCCCACGAAACTGTTCAGGAAGCCAGCCACATCTTCACTCATCTCAGCTCTTTATTGGTACAGTGAAAATATGGCATTAGTGAAATATCATCTCTGCTTCTTTTCTCTGAAGCTAAACGTGTATGAAATGTGTAGATTTCTACATTTGTCATGAGTTAGCCCATGTTCACCTATTTAGAGCATATTCAGAATCACATACTTAAATGTTCAATGTACTCAAAGCTCTTAAAAGAACAACTGTGAGGCCCAAAATGCATGAATGAAACTTTGAGAGGTAGCATCTTCCTGTTGCTGAAAATGTGTGAGTGAAAAAAAAAAATCGTAGGTTAAACAGATGGCCTGCAACCTGGTGGATGTTGTTAGGATAAAAAAAAAGAAAAAGAGGAAGCTACGAAACAAGCTGTTTGTGGTGTTTTTCATTTCAGATGATTTTTTTTCAACTGTATTTTTCTAAAACAGTTTACTCTTATTTTACAGTTTTTCCACGTTTTGTTAAATTACAAATAACATCTATTGAAATTACAGAAAATAAACAGGCCAAACTGTAAATAATGTCAAAGATCTGCATTTAAAAAATATTTTTTAAATGGTAAATTGTTCCTCTTCCATGTTAGACAGTAAAATGACACTATTTTTAATCTGTTTAAATCTGAAAAAATATTCCAATTGTATAGATTTTCCCTGTTTTGTCCAATTATAGATAACATCATTTAAAATCACCGATAAAAAGAATTAAGCTACGTGTTGTCTGTAAAACAAAAAGGCCAAAACTGTGTACATCAAAGATCTGGAGTTTTACAAATGGTTATTCATATAAAATCACAGTTTTATTGTATTTAAATCAGACGAAAGAAATAATTTATTTTACAGACATTTCAGTAGATTGTTTTTTAACGTTTGAAACCATTTGCAGCATATTTTTAATGGCACCTTTGCTGCCAGACTTTCAGTTTTTTGCTACAGATTTTTCTACAATTTGGTTTCTTTGAGGTGCTTTGTCACATCCATCGTAAGAAATGTGAAGGACGGATGATGGTTTCAGCAGTATTCATTTTTCTCTGTGATGCTTTGGGTTGAAGAAAGAAGCCACATTGTAATGATTATTCAGTCAAATGAAACATGACCTTGCAGGGTTTTTACTTTCCCTGAATGGGCCTTTGGTGCGTAACTACGTTTGACAGAAAGCATGATCAGTCTGCATACAGTGAAAAGTCTGTTGCTTTATTTGACAGAAATCTGTGCATTTTCCATATTTCTGACCATGTGATATAGAAACATGTATTTTATGCTTCAGCAAATGAAAGGCCACTGAACAAAACAAGTTAAAAATAGCTATATCTGAACTTTTTCATGCTGATCTTTGGCACTGGTGACTTTTCTTCAGCTAAAACTTCTTTGGGTCCTCCAAAAAAATCCTCTTTACAGTAAAAATCCTGCCTTGCAGCTATACTGATGTACGCCGTGCTGCAGTCCTGCAGTAGTTTCTGGATGTTTTCCATGTCTGAGCTCGTATATTCGAGCCATTACACTCAGCAAATGAACCCTCACCGCAGAGCATTTCCCCTCCTAAGCTCATGTTAAGCTGTGGATTGCACTAAGTGCTGCCTGTCCTGAGGGGTTCTCCTAATAACCGACACTCCATAATAACCCAGCAGCGCCGGCATGCTGGCTGGTTTGACAGCTGTCCTTTGAGGAATGACTTCCACTCAGGTTTCCCTGGAGGGGAAACACAGAGCGGGGACAGTCGGCTCTGATTCACCTGTTAACGGGGTCGCTGTGCCAGCAGCCGGATCAGAGCTTTACTGGGAAACCCTCACACCCTGTAATTCCTTGGAAGCAGCAGTAATGATTTGTTTAGATGACCCCTGTGATTCTTGGTTGTTTGTGGTTGAGCTGGCTTTAAGGACCGTGGTGCTGCTCTGGAGGCTGGTCACGCTGGTTCAGGCTGAAACATCTCTGCAACTATTGGATGGATTTACATGAAACTTTGACACTTTTGATTCCCAGAAGATAAATCCTACTGACTCTGGTGGTCCTCTGGATTTTTCCTCCAGCACCGTCAGCAGATCATATCTTTTACTTTATGAAGACTTTGTTGATCCTCAAGCTTCTCGTCTTTATGAAGTTGACATTTTAAGATTTGAGTGAAATATCTCAGGAACTGTTGGATGGATTGAAAGTCAAAATTCATTTCCACCTCAGGATGACTTGGTGATCCCTCCATATTTAGTTAAGTGCAATTATTAGGGCTGCAGCTGTTTTTATTTTACTATTTTGTTTAATCTATGAAAATTCCAGGAAATAATAAAAAAAAAAACATTAGCCATCAGCCCACGATGACATCTAAAATCCAAGTACTGTCATAGATGAGGAAATAAACCTGGACGTTTTTACATTTAAGAAGCTGGAATCAGTGAATTTAGACTTTTTTTTTCTTATAAAAAATTACTCTAATGGATTAATTGATTATCAAAATAAAACATTTGGTTTCAAGAATAAATACCTGCAAAACACAACATTTCCATCAGCTGCACTTTTCATATGGTGCTTATTAAATGAGTATATTTGTAGAAGTGTCTTTCCAGCTGAACTTGCCTCCCTGTATGGGAATAGGAGGAACCAACTGATTATGAATGACTCAGTGGCACCGACTGATTTACCTTTTTTACATGTGCGATGACAGACTTTACAGCCCGGCCGTCTTTGACCCCATGCAGCTCAGATAGCGTTCTATTTTCGTCGGTGCATTTCGTAGCCGTAAAAGTTTTACTGCGCGGCTCTCAATCAGCGGAGGTGTTTTAAAATCGAGCTGTAGATTAAAGTCGCCGCTCTCTGTTGTTCACGTGAGCTGATTGTTGTCTTTGTGTCGGCGGCGGAAGCGGCACGAAGGAGGCCTGTTTGCACAAGGCAGCAGCTCGTAGCACCTGCGTGACGGTTTCATTCGGCGTTTACTCATCGCTGAGGGAGCTGTTACTAGACCGTCCAACCTCTGATAGACCATTATCACCAGCCTGTGATACTGAGTCACTTCTAGCAGCTCATTTGCGAGTAAGTGTGGTGGCTTTACTGCAAGAGGAAGAAATGAGGTCTTCATGGAGAACCTTCCACCAGCAAGTTTATTCAATGCAGAAAACCTGAGCTGTGCTTCTTTTTGTCTTTTGGCTTCACTGTGCGGAACAAAGTAGATCAGTCGTTCCATCAGATTATGAGTTTATGACCTTCAGGTTATAATCCGTGTGCATCAGACTTATTTCATTCCCTTAATTTGGTCATTTGTGCCGTCAGTAGGAGAGAGGAAGAATTCTCCTCCCAGTCGGCTCAAAGATAAAGTGGCTTCACATGTGAATTAAAATCCAATGTGAGCACAGTGAATGTTTAAAACAAAGGCTGAGCTGCACAATTAGTTTTTTCCTGTTAGTGAATTGATGCAAATATGTGTTGCAATTAAAAATTAATCAAATTAAGGTTACCCTGGAGTGTTTTACCGATTAAAAGTTGGTCTTATTTAGCAAAGTGTAGGAATGCACCAACAGGGAAGTAAGGAAGCAGACATACATGTGATATAATATTTAAAAACGGGAAGTCTGATGGGAACGTTTGTTAGACATCACGTACACAGAAGATCTTTCAATGAAGAGAAATGCTGAATGTGAGTATAAATGCTGAATCACTGTTTCACTGTCCCTGTATGCTGATTCATGTGGACAACAGACGTTCACGTGGTTCCACAATATACACTCTGGAATAATACATGAAAAAGCACAAAAGGCTTCCCATTTCTGAAAGTTCAGTCGTGACTTTTTGCAGGATATAGCAGCTAGTTCCAGGTATGAAAAACCAAAAAGCCAGCAGCTTGTGTTGTGTTTGCTGCCTTCACGTCCCAAACATGTTGGTCGGTTATTGTGGTTGGATTTATGGAGAAATAGGAACCTCCCACTGTGTTTGAGCACCATCAGTGGAACAAACGTACAAATCAAAGTACCTGCAACATCCAGCAGTGACTGCTTTAATTACAACTCTTGTGATGATGAATGATAAAGGTATGAATCTCTTCATACGGCCGCTCCTAAAGCAAACATTTGTTCTCATGGGTGTCTGCGGACTCTGGAAGATGATTACACTTATGTCTTGCAGACCTTTACAGATGACACAGAAAGCATGAATCGGCTTCTTTTTTTTTATAGTTTATCCTAAGATAATTTAGCCATAACGTTATCAAAAAGGCTCTTTTCTGTGATGGATTTGTTTTCCACTTGGTAGTCGTGTTTAAAAAGCTCTTGATTTTAGGATTTAAAAACTAGGGATCGGCCAATCAATATGCTTTTTTCAGAGCTGATACCAATACCGATTAATAGCAATCATGGAGATATATAACCGATATTTAGAACTGATATAGATTGCAAAAAAAATAGTCTTACAGTGCAAATTTTAATGCAAAATTCAGCTGAAATGCTCTTGTGTTTTTATGCTTTGCACCTTTTCACATTTATTCTTCAGTATTTACATACTGTTATGTTTAAAGTACAACTAGTCAGACAGCGCTGTAGGCCGAACTTTGCTGGAAACCACAGAATGCAAGCTACAAATAGCGAAAGGTGCTGCACCAGAGCCAAGGAATCCCATTTTTAAATTGACTTACTTAATCGGTTTAGAAAAATGATACAGATCATCTGAAAAATGCTAAATATCAGATCTGATAATCGGCCAAACCCTCAGTGGGCCAACTCCGAAAATAAAAAAGCCTGACTTTTGCGCATGTGGATGCATCTGATCTAGATTTTTTCTGCCAGATTTTTTCGTAGTTGTGCTTAAAATGTCATATCTGAACAGTTAGGAAGTGCAAACACACCATCAGACTGCTAATCAGGTCTAGAGGAGGTTTGAAGCCAATCCTTTTAGAGTAATGTGTGGTATTTTTTGAGTTTTCCAATTAAAGTCGCTGCTGTTTCTGTGGTTGTATATCATCAGAGCCATTTTAACCCTCCACAGACTAAGAATAGGTCCAGTCTGCATCAGGTCCACTGCAACACATTTGAAAACTCGTATCCAACAACGCTCTCTTGACACTTTCATACCTGCATCTTAAAGCCTCGCAACATTTTTGTGTTACAATTCACAGCTCGGGTCATGTGATCCCGAGGGATCCTGTGACCTGGTTGTGAAATGTGAGCCGGCGAGGCCTCCGGGGGTCACCAGATCCGTCGGTGGACGTACGTGGAGGTAGTTGTCAGCGTTTTCCACTCCAGCTGTGCGAAATGGAGCTACCCTGATTTTTCTGCCAGTCGGACGGCAAAGCCGGCATGAAAAGGAGTCTCGGGGGATTGACTGACAGGTCCTGCAGGCTTTCACGGAGCTGTCATGGCGGTTCACATCACATGACGTCGCAGCCTCTGAGGAATGCCTTCGACCCCTTCAAGCGTGCCGCACAAGCAGCCGGCAAGATCTTTGAAAGACGCCGGTTTCCCCCGAGTCATCTTTTGGGACCGATGTGTCATAATCAGTATTTAAATGTAGACATATTTTCTTGAACGGACTTGATTTTTTTCTCTCTCTTTTTTTTTGTTTTGGACTCATGAGCAGACAGAATTCTGGCATTTATCACGGGAAAACAAGACTTAACAGTTTCACTTGGATTTGCATAATTCAGTCTGCATAATGGCGTCATTATTCATGCTTCTTTGTTTAGTGTCTGCTGCTAGAGTCAGCTGTTCTGTCTCTGCTACTTTTGGCTGTTAAATGAAGTGAAATAAAGGAAAAAACTAAACTTAAAGTCTCACCAGCAACTCAGATATTCTATTTTAAACGCCTTAATCCATCGTTTTGTGCTTGTTTTTCCGTTTAACTCGCCAGTATTGGACAGCTTGACGTCACATGGGGATATTTTCACAACAGCAACAATGTAGTTGGATCACAAAAACCTGTTTGGATGGTGAAACGGCGTTGGATTGGATTTCAACCCTTCAGTCTTGCATTTCTCTCGACTGACCGTTGTGCAGAAAGATTCAGCAGTCTTAGAGGGGAAAACCTGCTGCAGAGAAAACATAAACAGATGTGAGCAACTAAACCAGAGGCGGGTTTGGAATAAGAAGGCATTGTCTGAAATCGTGGAAACTATAACAAACCATAAAATAGGCTGTGAGAAAAGCGAAACGGCGTCTCAAAAGCTCCAACTTATGCTCCTATTCAGACAAGAAATGGATTTTCTGCGCGAGGAATCGGGATGTTGTTAGTCAGCTTTGTATAATCCTTTGGCACAGTTTAGGAAAAAGATCTTTCAGCAGGTAAACAATAACCAGGATTTGGTATTTTCAGATGAGCTTACTGGTCTGGGCTCTAGTTGGTGCTATGGAGAGCTTTGCAGACAAACCTTCTGTAGCTGCAGAACTATGTGGAACGACAGGAAAAATAGGCAACTGTTGTTCATGTTGACCTTTTGCTCTTGCTCCTTTTGCAAAAAAAACGATAGTGGAGTGAAAAATAGTGATGAAACGGATGATCTGTTGCAACAGTGCTTGCAACACATGCATTGTTCATCATCCTGGAGCAATCCTTCAACCTTTCAGCTAGTTAGCATTTGACCTGCGCATAGCGTCATCACCCACGAGTGACTGTTGGCTTTACTTCCCACAATCCGTCATGTTTTCACTGGAAGAGAGCCACGTAAATGGACACCAGCATAGAATCATGAATCATGCAGATTACTTCTCATCTTGTGAAATTAATTATGTCAACTGCGACTGTAAAGTTTAGGAAAATCAGCTAAGTTTTGCTTCTGGATCTCAGTTTGGGCTTAAAGTTTGCAAACTTATAACAGAGCATCTTCAATGCAAACTGGGGCATAAAGTGTGACAGAAAAGTGTGTTTACAAATGTGTGTGGCCCTTCCTTTGTCTTTTGTTTTAATCTCTGAGTGGTGTAACAGTATCCATTCACCACCTGACATCCACACCTTTGCTGTTGGCTGTGCCTTTTACCGGTGAGAAGAGTCGACGCTCTCCACAACTGCTGGTTTCAAACATTTTTCATTCTCCGCTTTAATGCCGCTCATATTGACTAGAGTAAGTGGCTTTGTGCAGGATTTAAGCCAAAGTCCACATGTGCCTACAACATGCTGTGATTAAATTCAGAAAACCCACGCTTAAACCGTGTAACACCATGTAGGTTGCTGTAGCATTTCCACTCCTGCTGCTGTTTATAGTAATTCCTCATCATATGTGCGCTCTCACGTGCGGCCTGCAGTCCGTTCTGGTTGGTTTTTCTCAGCGCCGCCAACGAGCCGAGCAGCACGCTGCCAAGGGATCGATGCAATGTTGAGCATTTTACACATTATCAGTATTGTTTTTTTTGTTTTTTTTTAATTACCTGATTTCTGAAAACATAAATGAATTAAAAAATGCACTGGCATCTCTTTGCAGTCTTGCACAATGTTCTGCTCACTGCATCTGATTGGCTACATGTTATGAGTAATGGCCTACATTAGCACTGAAGAATACATACAACAGTTCTCTTTTAATGAAACTTTTATGAACATGAAACATAAGTAAATAAAGGCATTTCTACAAAACCCTGATCCTCGATTACATATATCAGTTCACTGATTACAAAAAATTGGTATTAGCCCTATAAAAACTAACGATTTTCAGTAAACCATAAAAAAAGCAAAGGGCATTTCAACAAATCTTTGCATTAGAGCTCGCTGTTCTAAATTTTGACATTTACCATCATGTCTGTCCCACATATGAGCCATTGGCCTCCTTCATTGCTGGTAATTGGTATCAGTCCTGGAAAAAACATATTGATCGACCTCTAATGCTGGCGCAGCCAAAAAGAGCACAGTCGGTCTGACTGTGATGTGACCAAAGGTGCAACGAACTGAGAGGTTTTAACCGTAGACTGGAGAAATATGTATATCCCACTGCATTTACATGTGCAGCTGAAATGTGTTTATTGTCAGTAATCAGTTAACAGAGAGTCAGATCCGATGCAGATTAGGAAATATGCATTGACTCTTGGCTCACCATATGTGGAAAAAATATCCTGTGGTGGAAGTTCCAAACATTTAGAGCTTTGCAAACTTATCCTTGTGACTATGATGCACTCACATAGACGGTTATAATAATAGCACCAGTTTGCTTCCTGTTATGTATTGTAATGTGAATCCTTTAATAAGTGTTTACAGTGTTCTGCTGCTAGCTGGCTGATTCCCAGCAGGTCTAACACCCTACTATTTATATGAGCTGCTGTACACGGAAAAAAATGACTTTTTTTTCTCAACAGTTTTTGATTATATTTTTAGAGCAATTTAATATTATTTTACAGATCTTCCTGTGTATAGTTAAATTACTGATAATAGCCAGTAAAATTAGAGGGGAAACTGTGTGTGTGTATATATATATATATATATTAACTGTAAAAAAAAAAGAGAGAGAGAGAGAGAGAAGAAAAACAGGCCAAAACTGTGAATAATGTCCACATCAAAAATCTGTATTTATATTAAATTTAATTAATTCTTTTACACTATTTGACCATAAAATAAAACTGCTTTTACAGTATTTAAATCCATAAAAAAACAACATATGCAGATGTTTATTTTCATTTGAAGGAAATATCATCTATATTAAAGATTAAAAAATGGTAAATAATTTTTAACTGTTGTTTCACAGATTGTTCTTGTTTTGTTCATTTAAATGATATTGAGTGAAATCAAAGGAAAAAGTATTAATTTTCACTTTGATTTAAAAACAACACATAACAAAGGAAGAAAGACAAACAGGCCAAAATCGTACATATTGTCCACATGAAAAACTGTATTTATAGAAAGGTCATTTGTTCTTTTACAGTATGTGACCATTAAATTACAGTTTTGCTATATTTAAGCCAGCTACAAATACCATTATGTTAGAGATATTCTAGATATTTGCAGTTATTTTCTCCATTTTTACAGCTTTTAAGCCTTACAATAGTCCACTGTTTTCTGTCGTTTCTTTTCTTTGCTGTGCACAAAGCAAGAAGACACTGAAACCACAGTTACGGTCTGGTTGCTATCGCTCATTTTTCCACCCTCCTCCTATTGTGAGGCAAAGGCCAAGGTTCTCCTCCTCCTCGCCGGCATTCTGAGTGACTTTGATCTGAGAACATGTGTGTGAATATCAGCTTGTAAAAACATCATACGAACCCTGGCGAGGGCCTCGATCGCTGCTGGCAGGTGAGAATAGGTCGCCAAAAGCCTCAATAAACACGACTTTCCCTATAAAGACCAGTGTGCTTTAACTGTCAATAAAGGAGGGATACTACGTGGAGTTTCATGAGCTTTTATGGCTTCAAAGGGAGCTTTCTTCAGTTTGCTGAGCGGCTGATATGAAAACTCGGTGTGTTCAGGTGTTCATTCCTCTGCATTTCCACTCCGGCAGCTCACATCTTGACCTTTGAAGCCAAATATGGATATCTTTATGTCAAGTATGCACATAATAAAGGGAATGGGCCTTGTAGAGAAGCAGTGCAAACATATTCAAAGGTCTTAATGTGGAGGGAAGTATTGGCAAGCCTTTGATATTTATTGATTTGCCATAAAAGCATAGAAGCGCGCTTCAATTTTTCCACTTTTGCAGCCGAGTCTTGCAAAATGTACCGGTGATTGTTGATTTGTCTCCATTCATTTGCTCTTTTTTGACACATCGCCTCTTTCTGCTAAATCAATGACGGAACAGCTGCGGGGAAAACTGGAAGAATTTCTTGTTTCGACACTTGAAAACAAAGCGCCGCTCGCAGCTTGGGTGGTGAAGTGTCAATTAATGCGAACCAATTTTGTGATGTTATGAAAACGAACACGCTGAATAAAACATTCAGATCGGATACGAGCAACAGATCCCGAGTGAAGCTTTAGTCCGGCGCTGTTGTGTCGGGTCTCATGACTTGCGTACAACCGTCTTCTTCCTGAGCTGAAATAGCATCTAACTCCACGAGCTAAAAATCAGATTTCCTCGCCTTCATAAGCCTGCCGTTGTCCCTGCTCGGCACATGAAAGCTGATCTATATTCAGAATCTGAATGTGCTGTTTATGCCGATCTCGAGGGTGAAAGTAAAGCAGGTTACCGTGATGCAGGAGCTGCAGTCGAATTAGAAGCGCGACCATCAATCAGTCAGAGGCCTGATGAATTAAATATGGAGCTCGTAAATAAAAGCTTCCATTCTGATAATGAGGGCTTTAGTTACTATTGAGGACGCAGAGGTCGTGTCCTCTGTGTCGGAGGGATAAATGTAGGTTACATTTCCTCAATTTAAGGCACAGATAATAGGATTTCAAAGGCAGCATTCTGTAAACTTGACAGTAGATTCAATTACGACTGAAAAGCCATCTGCGTTCTCCATTTGGCCTCATTTTTCTGAAACATTTAGTGCAAACGGATGTACGCCGCTGCTGTGTTTACACCTGATTTTAAAAGTTGTTATTTCTGTAACCTCTTTTCCATGTTTGTCATTAATTTTATGGCCACATTTCCAGCTCTGGCATAAAAAGATGACGTCTCTTTCCTAACGCCGACCTCCAACGCTCAGGTCTTTGCCGAGCCGAGGAGTCTCTCAGAATTCAGATTTTTAATGTATCGGATGTGGAAACATTGACGCATACAGCCGGAGTCTAATGGAAGATCTGGAGAGACATCAAAAGTAACAGAAAATTTCAGATTTTTATTTCTTTCCCAGGGAACGAAGAGTTTTTTGCACAAACAAAGGCCATGTTCAGACGGACAGCAGCAGTGTGTGTTCAGTGCTGGCAAAAACAAAAAGAAAAATAAACAGCTGCAAAAAAGTTCAAGCTGACTCAGCTTTGGCAATCACACAATTCAATGTCATAAGTCGAGCTGCAACAAGTAATCAGTTAGTTGTAAAGTGTTACATGAACCCTTTGAAGCCCAGTCAGTTTCTGAGTGTTTTTTTTTGCTCCTGTCACATTTTTACTCACTGTGGGCTCATTGTTCACTGCATTACGAAGTCCTGCATCGCTATGGAAACCACACAACCATGACTGGAAGTAGAAAAGAACTAGAATATGTCTTTTAATCAGTAAAACAAAGTTATAATGCCACAAATCCTAAAAAATATAAAACAGAAGTTGCATTTTTTAAATTTCTTATTTGACAACAATTGAAAAACATGTATAGCATTTTTCCAAGTGCCCATCGGTGTTACCAGTACTGGAAAAAATAGTGACCGTATACGATTTTACGTTTTTATTTTGTTTCCATACTTGTGTCCTATCTGCATTGTAAACAGCCTGAAGTTCATCCCATTGCACCTGAAAAGTCTCTGAATTTTATCACGTGACTGCTGGTCACAGCTGAATCGGTAATGTCTTCACAGTTGCATCGAGAACTGCAGAATTTTTTTATTTTTCGTAAAATCTAGTTAGTGCAGATGGTTTATTTTTCATGAATTTTTTAATTGTGACACTGAGTAAAACAATTTTAATGAAAAATGATGGAATGGCTTGTGGCAGATGAGCAGTTCAAGGACCATTGGAAAGTTCAAAATCTGAATATTCTGTTTGTTTTTAAGGTTTCTGACTGATGAATAGTGTAATTATTGGATTTTTTATTTTTTTTTAATAAAGATAACATGCCTTTTAAACCACCTGCAGGTATTGGGGTTCAGAACTTTGATTGATTGATTTGAGTCATTCTATAAAGTAAGAACATCAACATTTTCTAATTCTAGCTTCATAATTTGAATATTTTGTTGTTGTGGACAAAACAAGACATTTAAGGACGTCATCTTGAACTTTGGGAAACTTTAATTGGCATTTTTCACAATTTTCTGACATTTAATCAGCAGTGAAAATGATTAATTGCACTTTTGTCATGAGGTAAACATCCACAACCTCCACGTCCTTTGTAACATGAACGCCACACTTCTGTCGTTCAACTTATTATCATGACGAACAATAAAAATTCCAGCCATGTTGTAAAACCCAGTGTCACAGTCTTACCAACCACTGTGTCATGTCGTGTCTTCAAACTCGCGGATCTCTTGCTCAAACTGGACTTCCTGTATCCTATTTCATGGTCTCAGTGGCACCTGACGCCGTGCGGCCACACCCACGCGACCTTTTGCATTGTTTTCCTGCTGTTTCCAGTCTGAACGCCAGCTCATGACTATTTTAAAGCCTGCGCGTAGACCCCGGTGACGACAAAACGCATTGTGGTTGTTGCTGTCTTGTGCAGAAACCGTGCACAGGTAGGTGAGGGTTAGATAAACAGACACTAACCCCCCACGTGGTGCTTTCACTGACACTCCTATTGAGCTTTGTTATGTAACCGGCACCAGAAAAAAAAAAAAAAGAAAACCCAGCTTACTGTCTCCATGCTTGTCTGCCAGCAGACTTTTGTTTGAACACGCGCTGAAGAGCCAGCTCAGGTTCACTCTCACTTTCTCGGCTTAATCCCCCTGGAAGATAAAAGCCACATGATAAACACAACTGTCCGTCCTCTTATTTCTATCTGCTCTCCTTTAGCCTCACTTTCACCACATGGGACCTTCTTAACAAGCTCCATATCACCCACTTGACTAATTGAGGCCTCATAAACTTAACAATAGCTGAAACTCATGCCTAACTGCATTCTCACACTCCTCTTAAGTGCTTTCCTCTGCTGCACAGTGTTGTTTTCCTGCTCTTGCCTCCAGTAATGGGCGTGTTAGGAGCTAATGTCAGTCCCGACATGCGCGAGCACGCCGCCCAATCCAAGCTTTTTTAACTGTTGCTGGCTGGCTACTTGTGGCAAACGCTCAATAAAGCCCTTTTGCAGCGGTTGCCAAGCCTTTTGAGCTTTTACCCTGAGTCACCTCTTTTGCGTTGCTGGAAAGCTGTACTGCAGTAACCCCTGCTGGAGATGCAGCGGAGGGGAGGAGGAGGGGGTGCGGTCCACTCTTCCGCTGGGTTTCTAGTAGCAATGAAGCAAGCAGTGTGTTTGGATTTACAAGCATGAGTTGGGTAATCCAGTGGGCAGAAATTACCCCGCTTTATGGAGAACTTTTAATACTCGCTCAGACGCTGCCAGACCCGGTTCAGTTTCTCCAGAGCACAAGGGTGCCAGTTTCAACTCCAAGCGAACACACTCATCGTCTTTTTAGCAGCCTACTTAGAATTGCTTTTAATATTCCAAGAACTGGAATTCTTTGAAAATCCTCCTTCGGTGCCAAAGTTCTCGCTGTGTGGGTGAGTGAGTTTGAAACTGTCGTCCAAAACTCTGCAACCCCACAAACTTGAACTGACGTCATCCAGTGCAAGACAGTGCCAGAGCTGAGATTTAATGTGTGGTTCTATAAAACCGACTTACCCTTTTTCTGAAAGTGATGCTGTTTGATGCAAACAGATCAACATATCCGTGCTGTTGCAGAATAAAGAAGTGCAGCTTTTGCACGGTTTTGGACTTCCCCTGTCAACCAGAAGGCTTTGACTTCCCCGAAGCAGCAGAGAAAATGTTGAAAAATGCATTCAGATCCTTAAATAGAGGTCACAGTTGATGAGGTTAAGATCCTGCATTTGAAATCTGGGAAGGAATATGCAGAAGTGTGAACGTGCACAGGACACATTGGAAACGTGTTTAAGCATATTGCTCTTTGCCACTGACTTTGCAAAGAGTGTATTGCTATTAGAAACGCATACTCCCCTTACAAAACCACTAAAATCTGCTTTTTTAACGTGTATTTATTTGTGAAAGATATTACAAGTAGCCATGAACCCACAGAGGACGGAATTGTTTCAGCAGCAAAAAAAGAAAAACAGAAACTAATGAAAATGTGAAGTAATGATAAATGATGACAGTAAACCAGTAATTTTACAATCACCCGTTGTGAACAAACAAGTTACTGTTTGAAAAAACAACAACAACAAAAGGATTTGATGTATAGATTATGTAGCCTTTTGGGCATGTTTTTCTTTTTTTTTAACATGTAAATTAATACTTTGTGTCTAGAAATGATCTGTAATTTAGCACAACAGGAGTTCGCAGTCGCAGCTTAAAGTATTGTTTTTAGTCTATGTAATAAAAAGTTTTTCTTTCAAATAACAACAAATATCTGTAAAATGATTATCATGTTTGCTGATTTAAATCCAGAAAAAGGTAACTAATGAAGTTTTCTGGTCAACAGTTGCAAGAGATTTGTGATTTTGTGGACAGTTTTGAAATAATTATTTTTTCCTTTGAACTTACCAATTATTATCAGTACCTCCACAAAACAAGGATCATCTGTAAAATTACTGTATGTTCAAAACCTACAGCTAAAAAAATGCTTAAAAAAGAAAAAAAAAAGAGTTAACTTCTTACAGTGTAGTTTAATAATTATTTGATGCAGACAAACTACTTTTCTTGAGTTGGAGGAGACCAAAACAGAGCCAAAAGTAAAGTAAATATTGGACTCAAACTCACCAGATAACAGTAATGTTTCCTCTTAATCTACGATAACAGCCGTATCAACATAAACAAGTGATAAGTCAATCTTGTGTCCACAGCTTGTTACTAAAAATATATAATAGTGCATAAAAATGCAGATGCTTTAGCAGAAAAATATACTTGAAAGTGCAAAAGAACTTGCAGAAAATGACATAATGGAGGTACAGCGTTTGAGGAATGTAGCGGACTGATAGTTGCATAACATGGAAACGTTGCTCAAGCAGAGTACAGGCTCATCAGAATTACTCTGAGTGCAGTATCTGAGTAAATGCACTTAGTTACATTCCACCACTGACCACAAACTCATGGAAAGAATTCTGCTCCCACTGCAAGAGAGTGCTAATAACTTGTTGTTTTCACAGTGGGAAAACCCAGATTTAAAGTTTGTGAGTCTACAAGGCCGGACGCTGCGACCAGAGTCGCGTATAAAACACTGTGGAGGAGTTTATGTTAAGCGAGGGAGTAAAAATCTGTTTCAGCCCCTGGCAGTGGAAGAGAGGTGGAATCTGTTTATGCTATTCATTGAGAAAACTTAATTTCTTCTGAATATGACTTAAATTGCAGTTGCAGCATCGATCAATCAAGCCCCTGAGAGACAACAGAAGAAACGCTGATTCACGCAGGTTTTCCACAATTATGACTCAGCGTGAATCTATAACTCCGCCGGAGCTGTTAAAAGTGGAGAATCGGGCTGTTTGCTACAGCGTTATGTAAGAATGTCGGTCTGGGGGAATTTTCCTGCCTGTGTGTATGGTGCCGCTGCTGCAGAGCTGATGGTGAGATAAAAAAATAAATAAAAATTAGTGCAAGGGTCAGGCTATTGCAGCATGCCTGATTGATTCACTGCTGTGATATTAAAAAAAGAAACCGATTAAATTCCTCTAAACACAAGAGGACATTGTTCTCACAGGAAATTTATTTGCCCCGAGCAGCTTTCTGCGGGTTTAAAACAACAGATGATTAGAAGCAATACAAGTTATTTAAAGGAGAGACGGTTACGATGGAGGAAAATTCTCCTTCGGTGCACAAACACATTTTCTGTGGCGACTGTTTTTCTATAGGATTCCAATAAGACAGGAGCCCTTTTGTTCCAGGCTCTGTTTGCTTTATTAAAAGTGACACACAACAGGTCAGCCTTGTTAACCTCAGACTCCTCCAGATGGAGAAACCAAAGCTTCACCACGGGAAGAAAAATTCACTGCTACGAGTTATTTAATGTCATATTGAGGCATAAAATTGAATTTTAGCCAAACAATTTGAGTGTTTTTTCTAATTAAGCCTGTTATTCTAAGGATTAATGTGAAGCGGAGCACAAATATTTGACATTATTCAAATGAGTCCCGTCTGATCAGAGTCTAACTAACCTACGAGATGTCTCAAGGCCAAAATATATGCAATAAAACACACAATAATCACACGTCTTTAGGCTGTGGTGAATTTGTTGCGACATTGTAAGCTCTGCTTTTTACCCTTTGTCATGTGTTTTACTGTCTCTCTCCCATTTATCCTTAAAAACCTAATTTTACAGTCTCACATTGTGAAAGAACAAATTGCTGTTTGTAAAAACATCATAACATTATTCTTAATTTATTTTTTTACTGTCAATATGTAAATTAGATCCTTTTTACCAGAATGTGTGAAAGATGTTACAAGCCTCTTTAATACACAGTTAAAAAAATAAATAAACCTGTATTTCTGGCAGCCTTGATGAAAATCTAGCAGCGAGGGTGCCAGAAATAATTTTTAAAAAATGATGAAGTGCGTTAACAAGAGGGCAAAAAAAGTGAAATAATTTTTCTTTAAAAAAGAAGAAAAAATTAAAATAATGTCTAGTATCTCTAAAAAATAAATACAATTTTAAAAAACATTTAAATACAGTAAAAGTCACACATGAAAAAACAAATCACTATTCATAAAAATATTATTAGAATATTATCAGTAGTTTTTTACACTTAACATGGAAATTAGAACCTTTTGCTCGAAATGATCTGTCATTTTTAAAAACAGGGAATAGGAAAGTAATGGAATACAATACAATCCAATGGAATAGAATAGAATAGAATAGAATGCAACACAATACAATACAATACAATACAATGAAATAGAATACAATACAATAAAATAGAATAGAATGAAATGAAATAGATTGGAATGGAATGGAAAGAATAGAATAGAAATACTACATTGATCCCCAAAGGAAAATTCTGTTGTTACAGTAGCAAGCAGACACAGTAAAGTGAAAACCACTACAAGTACAAATTGAACAATATAATATAAAATATATGCCAAAGTGAAAAATGCACAAATATGCTCTAGTAAAAATCTTTAAAGTAACAGTTTCAAGTATTATTTACCTTTTTTTAACAGCAAATATCTGTAAAGTAACTCTCCTGTTTGCATGTTTGCTCATTTAAATCCAGTAAATAATGTCATTTTTCTGTCAACCATTGATTTTATTTGCATTATGTACAAAAAAAATCCCCACAATAATTATGCCTCCTTGGGCTGCGTTGTATTTGCTGTGACATTGCTTGTTCCCACTTTTGACCTTTGCCGTATGTTTTCACGTCTTTCTCCCATTTATCCTGTAAAACCAGCATCAAACGACAGATTAGATAAACCGCAGCGCTGCAATAACCTCCACTGCTTAAAAGTGGCAGAACAGTTGACACTGAGGTGATAACGGAGATTTATCTCGCTTCATTATTCAGTTTTAACCTCTGTCAGTGGAGGAGACGCCGGCCGCTTTGATAAGGCAGGTTGTTATTCCTCCCATGTGGGCTCTACCTGTTCTCCCTGCCCGTGATGCTGATTCACAGGTTTATCAGATTACACCGACTACTCACTTTCTTCACACTAGATTAAGAGATAGAAAGATGCACCGCTGCAGGAAACTAAAACAACAACAACAAAAAAAAAAACCAAGATGCGGCTTTTAGTCTCAGCACTTTTGGGTTCGTTAGCTGCATAAACATCTTTTTTTTCTTCCTCTTTCACCCAGTGAATTCTGTAAAAGTCAGTCAAGGAGCTTTTATCTTAAGAGGTTGAGCAGAACACTGAGTAAACACAGCTGCAGGTAAAGCAGATAAAATGACCCCTGAGCACCCTGACCTTGTGTCTGTGTTTTTTTTTTTTCTTGTTCTTCTTTTCTTTCCACTTTGAACACAAGAATGTTTGATTGGTTGAAACGCATGGGTGTGTGTTTGAAGGGGAGTTGGCCTTCTCTCAGCTCACTGAGCCGGCGGCTGCAGGAACGTTGAAGGTTTTGACAACGCTGTGCTCAAGAGTTCACAGCAGACTGATTGGAGTGTGCAGATTTATCTGGTTCAAGTGGAGTCACAAAGTGATTAGTGTCAATTAGCTGATGAGTCAAGCAACAGTTGGAAATGTGCTTAATTAGTGTCACTTTAAGCTTTTCGGTTTTACACTTCTAGTCAGACAAAACATGCTATTTGAGGATGTTTCACGAATGTATTAATTTACTCGTTCATTGTTCTGGATATTAGATCGTTAAATTAGTCAGTCAGTCTCACATCAAATCTTTTATCTTCTCTTTGCTTTATTCGGGCAGCAGTTCAGCTCAATGTCCATATATCTGTCTGTATAAGCCAAAAATATGTAACACAGTGCAAAGTATAAAAAAATTTTTACATTCTTATTCTCGTCATTCTTGGTCTAAACTTAATCTCTGATCAGATTCAGCGATCTACATCAGGAAAATCAGGTGAAAGGCCACATTACACACCTAAACATTGAGAGGTTTGGCATGTTTTAGTCACTAAAAAGGGTTTATGTGGGGAAGAAAAGTAGCTAACAAAGATATTAAAATCATTACGTAAAGACTGATACTGAAAATTACATGGGTACTACATTGGCACTATTCTCGAAACATTTTAAATAACATCCAGTATTTGAATGTCATTTCTGAGTTTTAGCTGTTAAATAGAGAAAAAGCAGAAATTAGCAAAATGCTGCAAACAAATGTATTTCTGTGTGGTTGACAAATACCAGCCTAGTTTCCACATTGGTGTTGTTAATGAAAATATCCTCATATTTGACTTATATGTGACATAAATGGCCTCGTATATGCAAAATACACTCCCAAAAAAAATCATTCCTTTTTAAGAACTTTTTTGTAAATGCGTACATTAATGTGTTCATTTAGTTGAGCAAAGTTATTTTTCTGTTATTTTTACTAAAACCTTGGTAGTGCCAGTATGAGAATGTCGATTTTCTATGTTTAGCTGTTGCATAAGACTAAATTATCAAGTTCTATTAAAACCCAACTCTAGATTGCTAATTAACATCTCTGACTTGAGGTGTAAATTAGTGTGAAAGCAGCACTGACACTGACGCAGGCCGACACATGTATGGTGTATATATATATATATATGTGTGTGCGTGAGTGTATGTATATATATACACATAGGGGTGGGCGATGTGACATAACGATCATATGACAATCATCAAGAAATGTTCTCCCTGCAGTTTTAGTCAAACTCATGTGATTGAATATAGCTGCCAGGATAGGAAACCTTTCACTTCTCTGCATCCTAATTTCTCTCTAATTTCATTAAAAAAAAATCTGACTGCAGGTGCTGATTCGTATCTTTCCCGTCCAGGATGTTGGTCCGGTCGCTGCTACTCTTCCTTTGTCTTCTGTTTATGCATCGTCCCAGTTGTGCCACAACGAATCGCGCTTTTGCTTTGCGGAGTAAGAAAGCGGGGAAGGACAGCGCTGATATTTACGTAATGATCCGATCTGTGAGATTGTTCTCAAAGTCGTCAGCAGTATAACATCATCACATCACTTGCTCTGACATGCATGAGAGACGCACAAATCCTTTGTCTTGCAGGTAGAGATCAGAGTCTCTGTTCTGAGAAGTTAATGGGTACCAGCTTCATTTAATGAGGCGGTTCAACACTTCCTATGCGCATCACGTCCCAGCAGAAGCAGCTTCTTACTTCTTGAATGTAGTTGTGGTTTTGCCATCTCTCTCCCGCTGGCCTCATAAATCTGTGCTTTGTCACGGTGACAATGGGAGCGAGGACAGCGTTGCTACTGTAATCTCGTATCCCTGGTACGGACTGAAACACGGCGCAGATGATTACTTCCGCCCAACCAGAATGGAAAGACACATCATTTGCAGAAACCAGACATTTTTTGTCATGTTTTGTGAAGGCCTCCCGCCGCAAGGACTCTGTCAGGGCCGACTGCTTTTGTTGAAGAGTTCTTTTTGTCGGCAAGGCTAATTTGATTTTATCTTAGCCTTTTCAGAAAAAAAAATTGGTCATATTTTCGTGGCACAATGGGACGTAAGAGTCCTATTTTTAAATAATGACCAGAGCTGCGCATAAGAGGTTGAATAACTTGCGTGGCGCTTCAACGTGTTTTGACTGTGTCGAGTCCCGTTTTGTTTGTTTTGCAGCAGCTCTCCCATCTGCATCCATCTGCTCTGCTAACCCGCCTCGCTCTGCCACATTCCTCTTAGTGGGGAGCTTCGAGTGCTCCATGAGAAAATGAATAAGTGAGACATGACGAGGGCTGATCTGTCTGAAATCTCGTCTCGAGCCTCTGCGACCTTCTCTTGAAAAGAGGTCGAAGCTTTTGTGCTCTGACGAGTCAAGACCGTGGCTGCGGTTTAATTTAGATAATGCGGGACATGAAGGACATTGATATGAGGAGGCCACCAGACACGATTTTGCTTGATGATTAAAAATCTTTCATACGTACGTAATCTGTCATCTAAACGGGAAGCGAAGAGAGCTGGATTGCACATTTCCTCGCCGCAGCTGGAGCCGTCGCGCTGAGCTTCACGCTGAGCCGCCGGTGAAGGTCAGCAGACGGTCAGCGGCTCAAAACCTCCGCAGTGACAGAATAGGAAGGTGTGAGTCGTCACGCAGGCGGAGGTCTGGATGGTGTTGATGATGCTGACACCATGAAGTCTGGCTTGTTTTTGGCGTTTAGTCACTCGTGAATGTTTTTTGCAATGGAGAATAGATTTAAAAGGAAAGGAGGTCGGGATAAATTAAAGGTAAAACATGAAGGTGCAGTCTAATTAGAGGCATGCGTGAAGTTTAGTTTAGAAGTAGTCTTTGGGAACGGCTCTATAATAACCTTTGATAGTCTGGAGCTGTCAAGTGCTTTTTAAAAGAGTTGCACGGAAGTAGTGCTTTACAATCTGCAAGTGTGGGGTTTTTAAGAAGTACAATAGGTGGCAGGTAGAGTCTAAAGAATGACAGGTGCTTCAGTTTTTACCGTGTGTCCTTGTGCGTGTTCCAAGTAGGGCAGTCGCAAACATGAGATTTTAGTTTAATTGTCATTCAAAGGAACTCTTGTGTTTCATGAAGCAGAGGAGAAGGACGAGTGCATCTGAAACATTCAATCAGACTCCTGTGCTCTGTCTCTCTTGCAAAAATGCCTTTGTTAGCACAGTGTTAGATCCTTATCAGGCAAATAGTTTAGTCTTAAACAGAGACTCCAAAGCCACCAATGAACATGCTCTACATACCCCAGCAATGAAACACGAAAAACATTCCACTGAATGACTCGTTTCAGTGCCATACAGAAAGCATAAATATTAAAGCGAATCATAAATATTGCAAAGAATATTTACATGGCATGGTTAAAAGCCTAGGGTAAGAGTGCTTGATGCCTGCTGCAGGTTGAACATCATAAATGTGCAAGTTAGACAGAGTGCAGGAGTTTAATTGTCATACAAAAAAGGTTTAAGTGTCTTTTACTATTTATTTTATGCTTTCATTACCAGTATTAGCACATTTGACTGCCACCTTTTAGCTGCAAATCTATAAAAAATTGTGTCCTTCAAGTTATTTTTGCTCTGCTGTATCATTTGGCTTAAAATTAAAATGGTTCCAAAGTTGTGTTTTTTTTATTTGAAAGTCACCTCGGCTCCAGAGTGCAAACAGCTCTGTCAGAATCTGTCAGGTGTGACTAAGCGTTTTCATTGGTCGAACCGGTGCACTCGATGTTTAGCCGATCTGCCTGTGTGTGTCTCTGAGCGGTTCATCCAGGTGGATGAAATCACTCGGTTTCAACTGAAGTAAATCTGACATTAGAACATCTGATTTCACACTTTTCTAACTAAGTCATCTTTGGCCTCACACCTGTCTGAGCTGATGCAGTAACTGTGTGGAGACTAGAGGCTTCTCTGTGCACAGCCTTACAGTATGAGGCGTTGATGGAGTATTGGTAAGTTTTAGTGTGTGTAGTCTGCATGTGAGGCATTTAGGGGACATTGTAAATTGTACCAACCTCGGTTACACTCCCCTTTTCTGAACTGCGTGATTCTGTGCTTTCACACGGGTCCCGCCTCACCACCCACCACCGCAAGTAGATCTCAACACTGAGATGTGATAAAATGGCCAATTTTAGGAATTCTATTTATTGCAACAAGTGTGGCCAAAGCATGGCTGGGTTTTTGAAGGCATCGACATTCTGAATTGAAGCATAACTCTACTGTGTTTTGACAGCTGCGTGGGCGGCAGAGCAGCCCTTGCTTCCCGCAGCGTCTCCAGCTGAAGCCGCAAAGAGTCAAAAATCCCAATACAGTTCATCACTACTTTATTATGGCCAAAGAAGAGCTACCTGTTACTAGTTTTACTCATGAAAAAGAGCAGGTTAAATGTACAAAGCATTTATTTGTCATTTATGTCATTTGCTAAAAAAAAAAAAAAAAAGCAAAACTTTTCAGCACATCTAAATTATGTTCTGCTACATCTAACTGAAAAAAATCAGCAGTGCAAACAATGTGAAGACTTAGTCTGGAGCCCCTGTTAGTCAATAGAAGCTTGTTGGAGTGCAGTC
The DNA here is from genome assembly GCF_000690725.1 of Stegastes partitus. Lineage (NCBI taxonomy): Eukaryota > Metazoa > Chordata > Actinopteri > Pomacentridae > Stegastes > Stegastes partitus. The sequence goes on along the minus strand of NW_007578397.1, from coordinate 129,969 downwards.
AGTCAAATATTACAAGTTTTGTGCCTGGAAATAAACAGCTGGTGCCATTTATTCATAGCAGAGGAAGAGGCTGTGAATGGTGGAAAATGATGTAAGAATAGTGGCTGAAATATGACATGTCTGTTAGTGGCATCCAGCTTTTTTTTATACAGATTAATAGAAGTGATTCCTACCATTATGAAAAGTTGTTGATCAAATAATTGTGATTATGTAATAAATGAGACAGACTTACTTCTAGCTTTATGGTACTGCAGTCCAAAAATACTGGATTGTTCATTTAATCTTGGGCTCAACTCAAGATCCATTTAGTGGCAGTTTCTTAAGCTTTCAACTTCATCAGCTTTTAAGTTGTCACTAAAACATGGCGCTTTGGTCACATTAAAACTTCTGTCTCAGTTCGGAGCTGTTCTCTGGGTCTAATATGTTAAAGACAATTCAATTTTTTGGCACATTTATGCTTGTAATACTCGTGATGAACTAAATTCCTAAGCCTGTGTTGATTCTAATAATATACACTTTCATTGCTGCTTGATTTATTCTCATTAGTTAATTAAAATAATGTCTCGGAAGTTTCAGAAATAATGACAACGGAAGCAAAATATGTATAAAGTGTGCTGCTGGAAAATGTCTTGTTTTTTCAAGGTGACTTAACGAGCTCAGAGGAGTCCATTCATAATGATGTGCAGTTAACTAAAGCAGCAAAATTGTTCTTATTTAAAGCTAAAAATAACAGAATACCTTGTCATTATTTAGCTTATTTGCCAGGAGAGCTGACAAACTTTGGATGTCTCTTTTGAATGGCAAACTGTAAAAATGCGTCAGTTTTACTAGTTTTATTACTTTTTGCTTTATGTGTCCTACAAACTCCAGACATATTTGCCAAGAATGCACACAGATAATAAACATCCTGACTTTTAATAATACATTCTTGTTATTTAACCAGAAGGAATGCCCGTGTTAAACCCTTAAGGAGTTAGTTCGGTATCATTAGCATCTGTTTACCTGTATTCACAAATACCTGTGAGCAATTATTTTTTAAACTAAGAGCAGGATACACCTTTTTTTTTGGATTTCCAGTACCTAAGAGCATGCTTGAATTGAAGAGGGTGTGTCTTTTTCTAGGATTCTCGCATCTACATTGCGGAGTTAGACTTGATTTTCTCTGCCTCCTGCTTTTTCTGCAACATTTCAGTCCAACTCTTTGATCCCGTTCCTCTTTGATGGCAGCAAAATCGCGGCAAGAGAGAGAGAAAAAGCACAAAGCAACCGAGAAAGCAGCCTGAGCCTCATTTACATACATACAGCACACCGGCCTAGCAAGTATCTGGTACAGCACGATCACTTGGGTGTAGCCTTTGCTCCTCCAGATCTGGTTATTAAATATTAATGCGGTGCGGCGCATCAGCTCATCGTCGAGGTATGAGGTGTAGGAAGGGGCTCGGGAGAGGCGAGACGCTGATGTTGGAGACAAAGCTCTTTGTAACTGTGAGGTTTGGACCCACACTGTATCAGACAAAGACGCTCTTTCATTTAAGATGCCACGGCAGGGAGAATCGCACTAAAAGAGCCCTCGTACTGGAGTGTAAACCCTCTCCTCTGGCTGCCTGATAATCCACCTTTTCTCTGCCTGAGATAAGACACTGGACTTGTGCCACGTATAGAAAAGATCAGACTCCGGGTCTGACAGATGGTCCAGCCAACGTTTGTAGTCAGTTGTAAAGGAGAAGGTTTGTCTGATGCCACAAGCAAATTCAGCTCAGCACAGAAAGCAGGGTGTGTCTTTTACCAGCATACAATACAGACTCTCAGCTGTCGTCATGCGCCTTCAGTACAACACAACGAAAGTCAACAGCAAAGCAAATATCCTCCAAAATGAGCACACAGTCGAATCAACTCCTCAGCTTCAACAAAATCTGAACATTATAACTGTGAAGGGAGGCTTTGCTGCATGGCTGTTGCATTAGTTTTACCTCGGTGAGTGTATCACATTGACTCTTTGAAAAGGATCTGTGCACCCAAATCTGTCAGAACACCTTTTTAAGTCCCATTTTTCAGTTTCTATTTTTAGCGCAAAATGCTCAGACATACCAGCTCCGCCTTCGTACTGTTAATGTGCATTGAAGACGGAGTTGTGACTGTTGCAAACTAAAGATGTTACTGTAAATGTACGGACTTTTAGTCTGCATCTTGCATTAGAAAGTGAATGACTGCATAGCATTAAAGTGGTGAAAATCAAGTTTGAAGCCTGTTAACATGCCCATGGGGATTTTTTAATATGCTGAATGACGCATCATGAGCAAAATAAGCAGACAACACCATGGCTGAGCATTTCAACCATAAAACTGAAGTGTACAAATGAAAAAAAAAAAAACACTGACTTGTGGGGTTTGATGTGTAACAGATCTAAGGAACCAGTCCTGTCAACTTGCAGGGTGGGACTTTNTTTTCTTTGCTGTGCACAAAGCAAGAAGACACTGAAACCACAGTTACGGTCTGGTTGCTATCGCTCATTTTTCCACCCTCCTCCTATTGTGAGGCAAAGGCCAAGGTTCTCCTCCTCCTCGCCGGCATTCTGAGTGACTTTGATCTGAGAACATGTGTGTGAATATCAGCTTGTAAAAACATCATACGAACCCTGGCGAGGGCCTCGATCGCTGCTGGCAGGTGAGAATAGGTCGCCAAAAGCCTCAATAAACACGACTTTCCCTATAAAGACCAGTGTGCTTTAACTGTCAATAAAGGAGGGATACTACGTGGAGTTTCATGAGCTTTTATGGCTTCAAAGGGAGCTTTCTTCAGTTTGCTGAGCGGCTGATATGAAAACTCGGTGTGTTCAGGTGTTCATTCCTCTGCATTTCCACTCCGGCAGCTCACATCTTGACCTTTGAAGCCAAATATGGATATCTTTATGTCAAGTATGCACATAATAAAGGGAATGGGCCTTGTAGAGAAGCAGTGCAAACATATTCAAAGGTCTTAATGTGGAGGGAAGTATTGGCAAGCCTTTGATATTTATTGATTTGCCATAAAAGCATAGAAGCGCGCTTCAATTTTTCCACTTTTGCAGCCGAGTCTTGCAAAATGTACCGGTGATTGTTGATTTGTCTCCATTCATTTGCTCTTTTTTGACACATCGCCTCTTTCTGCTAAATCAATGACGGAACAGCTGCGGGGAAAACTGGAAAAATTTCTTGTTTCGACACTTGAAAACAAAGCGCCGCTCGCAGCTTGGGTGGTGAAGTGTCAATTAATGCGAACCAATTTTGTGATGTTATGAAAACGAACACGCTGAATAAAACATTCAGATCGGATACGAGCAACAGATCCCGAGTGAAGCTTTAGTCCGGCGCTGTTGTGTCGGGTCTCATGACTTGCGTACAACCGTCTTCTTCCTGAGCTGAAATAGCATCTAACTCCACGAGCTAAAAATCAGATTTCCTCGCCTTCATAAGCCTGCCGTTGTCCCTGCTCGGCACATGAAAGCTGATCTATATTCAGAATCTGAATGTGCTGTTTATGCCGATCTCGAGGGTGAAAGTAAAGCAGGTTACCGTGATGCAGGAGCTGCAGTCGAATTAGAAGCGCGACCATCAATCAGTCAGAGGCCTGATGAATTAAATATGGAGCTCGTAAATAAAAGCTTCCATTCTGATAATGAGGGCTTTAGTTACTATTGAGGACGCAGAGGTCGTGTCCTCTGTGTCGGAGGGATAAATGTAGGTTACATTTCCTCAATTTAAGGCACAGATAATAGGATTTCAAAGGCAGCATTCTGTAAACTTGACAGTAGATTCAATTACGACTGAAAAGCCATCTGCGTTCTCCATTTGGCCTCATTTTTCTGAAACATTTAGTGCAAACGGATGTACGCCGCTGCTGTGTTTACACCTGATTTTAAAAGTTGTTATTTCTGTAACCTCTTTTCCATGTTTGTCATTAATTTTATGGCCACATTTCCAGCTCTGGCATAAAAAGATGACGTCTCTTTCCTAACGCCGACCTCCAACGCTCAGGTCTTTGCCGAGCCGAGGAGTCTCTCAGAATTCAGATTTTTAATGTATTGGATGTGGAAACATTGACGCATACAGCCGGAGTCTAATGGAAGATCTGGAGAGACATCAAAAGTAACAGAAAATTTCAGATTTTTATTTCTTTCCCAGGGAACGAAGAGTTTTTTGCACAAACAAAGGCCACGTTCAGACGGACAGCAGCAGTGTGTGTTCAGTGCTGGCAAAAACAAAAAGAAAAATAAACAGCTGCAAAAAAGTTCAAGCTGACTCAGCTTTGGCAATCACACAATTCAATGTCATAAGTCGAGCTGCAACAAGTAATCAGTTAGTTGTAAAGTGTTACATGAACCCTTTGAAGCCCAGTCAGTTTCTGAGTGTTTTTTTTTGCTCCTGTCACATTTTTACTCACTGTGGGCTCATTGTTCACTGCATTACGAAGTCCTGCATCGCTATGGAAACCACACAACCATGACTGGAAGTAGAAAAGAACTAGAATATGTCTTTTAATCAGTAAAACAAAGTTATAATGCCACAAATCCTAAAAAATATAAAACAGAAGTTGCATTTTTTAAATTTCTTATTTGACAACAATTGAAAAACATGTATAGCATTTTTCCAAGTGCCCATCGGTGTTACCAGTACTGGAAAAAATAGTGACCGTATACGATTTTACGTTTTTATTTTGTTTCCATACTTGTGTCCTATCTGCATTGTAAACAGCCTGAAGTTCATCCCATTGCACCTGAAAAGTCTCTGAATTTTATCACGTGACTGCTGGTCACAGCTGAATCGGTAATGTCTTCACAGTTGCATCGAGAACTGCAGAATTTTTTTATTTTTCGTAAAATCTAGTTAGTGCAGATGGTTTATTTTTCATGAATTTTTTAATTGTGACACTGAGTAAAACAATTTTAATGAAAAATGATGGAATGGCTTGTGGCAGATGAGCAGTTCAAGGACCATTGGAAAGTTCAAAATCTGAATATTCTGTTTGTTTTTAAGGTTTCTGACTGATGAATAGTGTAATTATTGGATTTTTTATTTTTTTTTAATAAAGATAACATGCCTTTTAAACCACCTGCAGGTATTGGGGTTCAGAACTTTGATTGATTGATTTGAGTCATTCTATAAAGTAAGAACATCAACATTTTCTAATTCTAGCTTCATAATTTGAATATTTTGTTGTTGTGGACAAAACAAGACATTTAAGGACGTCATCTTGAACTTTGGGAAACTTTAATTGGCATTTTTCACAATTTTCTGACATTTAATCAGCAGTGAAAATGATTAATTGCACTTTTGTCATGAGGTAAACATCCACAACCTCCACGTCCTTTGTAACATGAACGCCACACTTCTGTCGTTCAACTTATTATCATGACGAACAATAAAAATTCCAGCCATGTTGTAAAACCCAGTGTCACAGTCTTACCAACCACTGTGTCATGTCGTGTCTTCAAACTCGCGGATCTCTTGCTCAAACTGGACTTCCTGTATCCTATTTCATGGTCTCAGTGGCACCTGACGCCGTGCGGCCACACCCACGCGACCTTTTGCATTGTTTTCCTGCTGTTTCCAGTCTGAACGCCAGCTCATGACTATTTTAAAGCCTGCGCGTAGACCCCGGTGACGACAAAACGCATTGTGGTTGTTGCTGTCTTGTGCAGAAACCGTGCACAGGTAGGTGAGGGTTAGATAAACAGACACTAACCCCCCACGTGGTGCTTTCACTGACACTCCTATTGAGCTTTGTTATGTAACCGGCACCAGAAAAAAAAAAAAAAGAAAACCCAGCTTACTGTCTCCATGCTTGTCTGCCAGCAGACTTTTGTTTGAACACGCGCTGAAGAGCCAGCTCAGGTTCACTCTCACTTTCTCGGCTTAATCCCCCTGGAAGATAAAAGCCACATGATAAACACAACTGTCCGTCCTCTTATTTCTATCTGCTCTCCTTTAGCCTCACTTTCACCACATGGGACCTTCTTAACAAGCTCCATATCACCCACTTGACTAATTGAGGCCTCATAAACTTAACAATAGCTGAAACTCATGCCTAACTGCATTCTCACACTCCTCTTAAGTGCTTTCCTCTGCTGCACAGTGTTGTTTTCCTGCTCTTGCCTCCAGTAATGGGCGTGTTAGGAGCTAATGTCAGTCCCGACATGCGCGAGCACGCCGCCCAATCCAAGCTTTTTTAACTGTTGCTGGCTGGCTACTTGTGGCAAACGCTCAATAAAGCCCTTTTGCAGCGGTTGCCAAGCCTTTTGAGCTTTTACCCTGAGTCACCTCTTTTGCGTTGCTGGAAAGCTGTACTGCAGTAACCCCTGCTGGAGATGCAGCGGAGGGGAGGAGGAGGGGGTGCGGTCCACTCTTCCGCTGGGTTTCTAGTAGCAATGAAGCAAGCAGTGTGTTTGGATTTACAAGCATGAGTTGGGTAATCCAGTGGGCAGAAATTACCCCGCTTTATGGAGAACTTTTAATACTCGCTCAGACGCTGCCAGACCCGGTTCAGTTTCTCCAGAGCACAAGGGTGCCAGTTTCAACTCCAAGCGAACACACTCATCGTCTTTTTAGCAGCCTACTTAGAATTGCTTTTAATATTCCAAGAACTGGAATTCTTTGAAAATCCTCCTTCGGTGCCAAAGTTCTCGCTGTGTGGGTGAGTGAGTTTGAAACTGTCGTCCAAAACTCTGCAACCCCACAAACTTGAACTGACGTCATCCAGTGCAAGACAGTGCCAGAGCTGAGATTTAATGTGTGGTTCTATAAAACCGACTTACCCTTTTTCTGAAAGTGATGCTGTTTGATGCAAACAGATCAACATATCCGTGCTGTTGCAGAATAAAGAAGTGCAGCTTTTGCACGGTTTTGGACTTCCCCTGTCAACCAGAAGGCTTTGACTTCCCCGAAGCAGCAGAGAAAATGTTGAAAAATGCATTCAGATCCTTAAATAGAGGTCACAGTTGATGAGGTTAAGATCCTGCATTTGAAATCTGGGAAGGAATATGCAGAAGTGTGAACGTGCACAGGACACATTGGAAACGTGTTTAAGCATATTGCTCTTTGCCACTGACTTTGCAAAGAGTGTATTGCTATTAGAAACGCATACTCCCCTTACAAAACCACTAAAATCTGCTTTTTTAACGTGTATTTATTTGTGAAAGATATTACAAGTAGCCATGAACCCACAGAGGACGGAATTGTTTCAGCAGCAAAAAAAGAAAAACAGAAACTAATGAAAATGTGAAGTAATGATAAATGATGACAGTAAACCAGTAATTTTACAATCACCCGTTGTGAACAAACAAGTTACTGTTTGAAAAAACAACAACAACAAAAGGATTTGATGTATAGATTATGTAGCCTTTTGGGCATGTTTTTCTTTTTTTTTAACATGTAAATTAATACTTTGTGTCTAGAAATGATCTGTAATTTAGCACAACAGGAGTTCGCAGTCGCAGCTTAAAGTATTGTTTTTAGTCTATGTAATAAAAAGTTTTTCTTTCAAATAACAACAAATATCTGTAAAATGATTATCATGTTTGCTGATTTAAATCCAGAAAAAGGTAACTAATGAAGTTTTCTGGTCAACAGTTGCAAGAGATTTGTGATTTTGTGGACAGTTTTGAAATAATTATTTTTTCCTTTGAACTTACCAATTATTATCAGTACCTCCACAAAACAAGGATCATCTGTAAAATTACTGTATGTTCAAAACCTACAGCTAAAAAAATGCTTAAAAAAGAAAAAAAAAAGAGTTAACTTCTTACAGTGTAGTTTAATAATTATTTGATGCAGACAAACTACTTTTCTTGAGTTGGAGGAGACCAAAACAGAGCCAAAAGTAAAGTAAATATTGGACTCAAACTCACCAGATAACAGTAATGTTTCCTCTTAATCTACGATAACAGCCGTATCAACATAAACAAGTGATAAGTCAATCTTGTGTCCACAGCTTGTTACTAAAAATATATAATAGTGCATAAAAATGCAGATGCTTTAGCAGAAAAATATACTTGAAAGTGCAAAAGAACTTGCAGAAAATGACATAATGGAGGTACAGCGTTTGAGGAATGTAGCGGACTGATAGTTGCATAACATGGAAACGTTGCTCAAGCAGAGTACAGGCTCATCAGAATTACTCTGAGTGCAGTATCTGAGTAAATGCACTTAGTTACATTCCACCACTGACCACAAACTCATGGAAAGAATTCTGCTCCCACTGCAAGAGAGTGCTAATAACTTGTTGTTTTCACAGTGGGAAAACCCAGATTTAAAGTTTGTGAGTCTACAAGGCCGGACGCTGCGACCAGAGTCGCGTATAAAACACTGTGGAGGAGTTTATGTTAAGCGAGGGAGTAAAAATCTGTTTCAGCCCCTGGCAGTGGAAGAGAGGTGGAATCTGTTTATGCTATTCATTGAGAAAACTTAATTTCTTCTGAATATGACTTAAATTGCAGTTGCAGCATCGATCAATCAAGCCCCTGAGAGACAACAGAAGAAACGCTGATTCACGCAGGTTTTCCACAATTATGACTCAGCGTGAATCTATAACTCCGCCGGAGCTGTTAAAAGTGGAGAATCGGGCTGTTTGCTACAGCGTTATGTAAGAATGTCGGTCTGGGGGAATTTTCCTGCCTGTGTGTATGGTGCCGCTGCTGCAGAGCTGATGGTGAGATAAAAAAATAAATAAAAATTAGTGCAAGGGTCAGGCTATTGCAGCATGCCTGATTGATTCACTGCTGTGATATTAAAAAAAGAAACCGATTAAATTCCTCTAAACACAAGAGGACATTGTTCTCACAGGAAATTTATTTGCCCCGAGCAGCTTTCTGCGGGTTTAAAACAACAGATGATTAGAAGCAATACAAGTTATTTAAAGGAGAGACGGTTACGATGGAGGAAAATTCTCCTTCGGTGCACAAACACATTTTCTGTGGCGACTGTTTTTCTATAGGATTCCAATAAGACAGGAGCCCTTTTGTTCCAGGCTCTGTTTGCTTTATTAAAAGTGACACACAACAGGTCAGCCTTGTTAACCTCAGACTCCTCCAGATGGAGAAACCAAAGCTTCACCACGGGAAGAAAAATTCACTGCTACGAGTTATTTAATGTCATATTGAGGCATAAAATTGAATTTTAGCCAAACAATTTGAGTGTTTTTTCTAATTAAGCCTGTTATTCTAAGGATTAATGTGAAGCGGAGCACAAATATTTGACATTATTCAAATGAGTCCCGTCTGATCAGAGTCTAACTAACCTACGAGATGTCTCAAGGCCAAAATATATGCAATAAAACACACAATAATCACACGTCTTTAGGCTGTGGTGAATTTGTTGCGACATTGTAAGCTCTGCTTTTTACCCTTTGTCATGTGTTTTACTGTCTCTCTCCCATTTATCCTTAAAAACCTAATTTTACAGTCTCACATTGTGAAAGAACAAATTGCTGTTTGTAAAAACATCATAACATTATTCTTAATTTATTTTTTTACTGTCAATATGTAAATTAGATCCTTTTTACCAGAATGTGTGAAAGATGTTACAAGCCTCTTTAATACACAGTTAAAAAAATAAATAAACCTGTATTTCTGGCAGCCTTGATGAAAATCTAGCAGCGAGGGTGCCAGAAATAATTTTTAAAAAATGATGAAGTGCGTTAACAAGAGGGCAAAAAAAGTGAAATAATTTTTCTTTAAAAAAGAAGAAAAAATTAAAATAATGTCTAGTATCTCTAAAAAATAAATACAATTTTAAAAAACATTTAAATACAGTAAAAGTCACACATGAAAAAACAAATCACTATTCATAAAAATATTATTAGAATATTATCAGTAGTTTTTTACACTTAACATGGAAATTAGAACCTTTTGCTCGAAATGATCTGTCATTTTTAAAAACAGGGAATAGGAAAGTAATGGAATACAATACAATCCAATGGAATAGAATAGAATAGAATAGAATGCAACACAATACAATACAATACAATACAATGAAATAGAATACAATACAATAAAATAGAATAGAATGAAATGAAATAGATTGGAATGGAATGGAAAGAATAGAATAGAAATACTACATTGATCCCCAAAGGAAAATTCTGTTGTTACAGTAGCAAGCAGACACAGTAAAGTGAAAACCACTACAAGTACAAATTGAACAATATAATATAAAATATATGCCAAAGTGAAAAATGCACAAATATGCTCTAGTAAAAATCTTTAAAGTAACAGTTTCAAGTATTATTTACCTTTTTTTAACAGCAAATATCTGTAAAGTAACTCTCCTGTTTGCATGTTTGCTCATTTAAATCCAGTAAATAATGTCATTTTTCTGTCAACCATTGATTTTATTTGCATTATGTACAAAAAAAATCCCCACAATAATTATGCCTCCTTGGGCTGCGTTGTATTTGCTGTGACATTGCTTGTTCCCACTTTTGACCTTTGCCGTATGTTTTCACGTCTTTCTCCCATTTATCCTGTAAAACCAGCATCAAACGACAGATTAGATAAACCGCAGCGCTGCAATAACCTCCACTGCTTAAAAGTGGCAGAACAGTTGACACTGAGGTGATAACGGAGATTTATCTCGCTTCATTATTCAGTTTTAACCTCTGTCAGTGGAGGAGACGCCGGCCGCTTTGATAAGGCAGGTTGTTATTCCTCCCATGTGGGCTCTACCTGTTCTCCCTGCCCGTGATGCTGATTCACAGGTTTATCAGATTACACCGACTACTCACTTTCTTCACACTAGATTAAGAGATAGAAAGATGCACCGCTGCAGGAAACTAAAACAACAACAACAAAAAAAAAAACCAAGATGCGGCTTTTAGTCTCAGCACTTTTGGGTTCGTTAGCTGCATAAACATCTTTTTTTTCTTCCTCTTTCACCCAGTGAATTCTGTAAAAGTCAGTCAAGGAGCTTTTATCTTAAGAGGTTGAGCAGAACACTGAGTAAACACAGCTGCAGGTAAAGCAGATAAAATGACCCCTGAGCACCCTGACCTTGTGTCTGTGTTTTTTTTTTTTCTTGTTCTTCTTTTCTTTCCACTTTGAACACAAGAATGTTTGATTGGTTGAAACGCATGGGTGTGTGTTTGAAGGGGAGTTGGCCTTCTCTCAGCTCACTGAGCCGGCGGCTGCAGGAACGTTGAAGGTTTTGACAACGCTGTGCTCAAGAGTTCACAGCAGACTGATTGGAGTGTGCAGATTTATCTGGTTCAAGTGGAGTCACAAAGTGATTAGTGTCAATTAGCTGATGAGTCAAGCAACAGTTGGAAATGTGCTTAATTAGTGTCACTTTAAGCTTTTCGGTTTTACACTTCTAGTCAGACAAAACATGCTATTTGAGGATGTTTCACGAATGTATTAATTTACTCGTTCATTGTTCTGGATATTAGATCGTTAAATTAGTCAGTCAGTCTCACATCAAATCTTTTATCTTCTCTTTGCTTTATTCGGGCAGCAGTTCAGCTCAATGTCCATATATCTGTCTGTATAAGCCAAAAATATGTAACACAGTGCAAAGTATAAAAAAATTTTTACATTCTTATTCTCGTCATTCTTGGTCTAAACTTAATCTCTGATCAGATTCAGCGATCTACATCAGGAAAATCAGGTGAAAGGCCACATTACACACCTAAACATTGAGAGGTTTGGCATGTTTTAGTCACTAAAAAGGGTTTATGTGGGGAAGAAAAGTAGCTAACAAAGATATTAAAATCATTACGTAAAGACTGATACTGAAAATTACATGGGTACTACATTGGCACTATTCTCGAAACATTTTAAATAACATCCAGTATTTGAATGTCATTTCTGAGTTTTAGCTGTTAAATAGAGAAAAAGCAGAAATTAGCAAAATGCTGCAAACAAATGTATTTCTGTGTGGTTGACAAATACCAGCCTAGTTTCCACATTGGTGTTGTTAATGAAAATATCCTCATATTTGACTTATATGTGACATAAATGGCCTCGTATATGCAAAATACACTCCCAAAAAAAATCATTCCTTTTTAAGAACTTTTTTGTAAATGCGTACATTAATGTGTTCATTTAGTTGAGCAAAGTTATTTTTCTGTTATTTTTACTAAAACCTTGGTAGTGCCAGTATGAGAATGTCGATTTTCTATGTTTAGCTGTTGCATAAGACTAAATTATCAAGTTCTATTAAAACCCAACTCTAGATTGCTAATTAACATCTCTGACTTGAGGTGTAAATTAGTGTGAAAGCAGCACTGACACTGACGCAGGCCGACACATGTATGGTGTATATATATATATATATGTGTGTGCGTGAGTGTATGTATATATATACACATAGGGGTGGGCGATGTGACATAACGATCATATGACAATCATCAAGAAATGTTCTCCCTGCAGTTTTAGTCAAACTCATGTGATTGAATATAGCTGCCAGGATAGGAAACCTTTCACTTCTCTGCATCCTAATTTCTCTCTAATTTCATTAAAAAAAAATCTGACTGCAGGTGCTGATTCGTATCTTTCCCGTCCAGGATGTTGGTCCGGTCGCTGCTACTCTTCCTTTGTCTTCTGTTTATGCATCGTCCCAGTTGTGCCACAACGAATCGCGCTTTTGCTTTGCGGAGTAAGAAAGCGGGGAAGGACAGCGCTGATATTTACGTAATGATCCGATCTGTGAGATTGTTCTCAAAGTCGTCAGCAGTATAACATCATCACATCACTTGCTCTGACATGCATGAGAGACGCACAAATCCTTTGTCTTGCAGGTAGAGATCAGAGTCTCTGTTCTGAGAAGTTAATGGGTACCAGCTTCATTTAATGAGGCGGTTCAACACTTCCTATGCGCATCACGTCCCAGCAGAAGCAGCTTCTTACTTCTTGAATGTAGTTGTGGTTTTGCCATCTCTCTCCCGCTGGCCTCATAAATCTGTGCTTTGTCACGGTGACAATGGGAGCGAGGACAGCGTTGCTACTGTAATCTCGTATCCCTGGTACGGACTGAAACACGGCGCAGATGATTACTTCCGCCCAACCAGAATGGAAAGACACATCATTTGCAGAAACCAGACATTTTTTGTCATGTTTTGTGAAGGCCTCCCGCCGCAAGGACTCTGTCAGGGCCGACTGCTTTTGTTGAAGAGTTCTTTTTGTCGGCAAGGCTAATTTGATTTTATCTTAGCCTTTTCAGAAAAAAAAATTGGTCATATTTTCGTGGCACAATGGGACGTAAGAGTCCTATTTTTAAATAATGACCAGAGCTGCGCATAAGAGGTTGAATAACTTGCGTGGCGCTTCAACGTGTTTTGACTGTGTCGAGTCCCGTTTTGTTTGTTTTGCAGCAGCTCTCCCATCTGCATCCATCTGCTCTGCTAACCCGCCTCGCTCTGCCACATTCCTCTTAGTGGGGAGCTTCGAGTGCTCCATGAGAAAATGAATAAGTGAGACATGACGAGGGCTGATCTGTCTGAAATCTCGTCTCGAGCCTCTGCGACCTTCTCTTGAAAAGAGGTCGAAGCTTTTGTGCTCTGACGAGTCAAGACCGTGGCTGCGGTTTAATTTAGATAATGCGGGACATGAAGGACATTGATATGAGGAGGCCACCAGACACGATTTTGCTTGATGATTAAAAATCTTTCATACGTACGTAATCTGTCATCTAAACGGGAAGCGAAGAGAGCTGGATTGCACATTTCCTCGCCGCAGCTGGAGCCGTCGCGCTGAGCTTCACGCTGAGCCGCCGGTGAAGGTCAGCAGACGGTCAGCGGCTCAAAACCTCCGCAGTGACAGAATAGGAAGGTGTGAGTCGTCACGCAGGCGGAGGTCTGGATGGTGTTGATGATGCTGACACCATGAAGTCTGGCTTGTTTTTGGCGTTTAGTCACTCGTGAATGTTTTTTGCAATGGAGAATAGATTTAAAAGGAAAGGAGGTCGGGATAAATTAAAGGTAAAACATGAAGGTGCAGTCTAATTAGAGGCATGCGTGAAGTTTAGTTTAGAAGTAGTCTTTGGGAACGGCTCTATAATAACCTTTGATAGTCTGGAGCTGTCAAGTGCTTTTTAAAAGAGTTGCACGGAAGTAGTGCTTTACAATCTGCAAGTGTGGGGTTTTTAAGAAGTACAATAGGTGGCAGGTAGAGTCTAAAGAATGACAGGTGCTTCAGTTTTTACCGTGTGTCCTTGTGCGTGTTCCAAGTAGGGCAGTCGCAAACATGAGATTTTAGTTTAATTGTCATTCAAAGGAACTCTTGTGTTTCATGAAGCAGAGGAGAAGGACGAGTGCATCTGAAACATTCAATCAGACTCCTGTGCTCTGTCTCTCTTGCAAAAATGCCTTTGTTAGCACAGTGTTAGATCCTTATCAGGCAAATAGTTTAGTCTTAAACAGAGACTCCAAAGCCACCAATGAACATGCTCTACATACCCCAGCAATGAAACACGAAAAACATTCCACTGAATGACTCGTTTCAGTGCCATACAGAAAGCATAAATATTAAAGCGAATCATAAATATTGCAAAGAATATTTACATGGCATGGTTAAAAGCCTAGGGTAAGAGTGCTTGATGCCTGCTGCAGGTTGAACATCATAAATGTGCAAGTTAGACAGAGTGCAGGAGTTTAATTGTCATACAAAAAAGGTTTAAGTGTCTTTTACTATTTATTTTATGCTTTCATTACCAGTATTAGCACATTTGACTGCCACCTTTTAGCTGCAAATCTATAAAAAATTGTGTCCTTCAAGTTATTTTTGCTCTGCTGTATCATTTGGCTTAAAATTAAAATGGTTCCAAAGTTGTGTTTTTTTTATTTGAAAGTCACCTCGGCTCCAGAGTGCAAACAGCTCTGTCAGAATCTGTCAGGTGTGACTAAGCGTTTTCATTGGTCGAACCGGTGCACTCGATGTTTAGCCGATCTGCCTGTGTGTGTCTCTGAGCGGTTCATCCAGGTGGATGAAATCACTCGGTTTCAACTGAAGTAAATCTGACATTAGAACATCTGATTTCACACTTTTCTAACTAAGTCATCTTTGGCCTCACACCTGTCTGAGCTGATGCAGTAACTGTGTGGAGACTAGAGGCTTCTCTGTGCACAGCCTTACAGTATGAGGCGTTGATGGAGTATTGGTAAGTTTTAGTGTGTGTAGTCTGCATGTGAGGCATTTAGGGGACATTGTAAATTGTACCAACCTCGGTTACACTCCCCTTTTCTGAACTGCGTGATTCTGTGCTTTCACACGGGTCCCGCCTCACCACCCACCACCGCAAGTAGATCTCAACACTGAGATGTGATAAAATGGCCAATTTTAGGAATTCTATTTATTGCAACAAGTGTGGCCAAAGCATGGCTGGGTTTTTGAAGGCATCGACATTCTGAATTGAAGCATAACTCTACTGTGTTTTGACAGCTGCGTGGGCGGCAGAGCAGCCCTTGCTTCCCGCAGCGTCTCCAGCTGAAGCCGCAAAGAGTCAAAAATCCCAATACAGTTCATCACTACTTTATTATGGCCAAAGAAGAGCTACCTGTTACTAGTTTTACTCATGAAAAAGAGCAGGTTAAATGTACAAAGCATTTATTTGTCATTTATGTCATTTGCTAAAAAAAAAAAAAAAAAGCAAAACTTTTCAGCACATCTAAATTATGTTCTGCTACATCTAACTGAAAAAAATCAGCAGTGCAAACAATGTGAAGACTTAGTCTGGAGCCCCTGTTAGTCAATAGAAGCTTGTTGGAGTGCAGTCAGTCAAATATTACAAGTTTTGTGCCTGGAAATAAACAGCTGGTGCCATTTATTCATAGCAGAGGAAGAGGCTGTGAATGGTGGAAAATGATGTAAGAATAGTGGCTGAAATATGACATGTCTGTTAGTGGCATCCAGCTTTTTTTTATACAGATTAATAGAAGTGATTCCTACCATTATGAAAAGTTGTTGATCAAATAATTGTGATTATGTAATAAATGAGACAGACTTACTTCTAGCTTTATGGTACTGCAGTCCAAAAATACTGGATTGTTCATTTAATCTTGGGCTCAACTCAAGATCCATTTAGTGGCAGTTTCTTAAGCTTTCAACTTCATCAGCTTTTAAGTTGTCACTAAAACATGGCGCTTTGGTCACATTAAAACTTCTGTCTCAGTTCGGAGCTGTTCTCTGGGTCTAATATGTTAAAGACAATTCAATTTTTTGGCACATTTATGCTTGTAATACTCGTGATGAACTAAATTCCTAAGCCTGTGTTGATTCTAATAATATACACTTTCATTGCTGCTTGATTTATTCTCATTAGTTAATTAAAATAATGTCTCGGAAGTTTCAGAAATAATGACAACGGAAGCAAAATATGTATAAAGTGTGCTGCTGGAAAATGTCTTGTTTTTTCAAGGTGACTTGACGAGCTCAGAGGAGTCCATTCATAATGATGTGCAGTTAACTAAAGCAGCTAAATTGTTCTTATTTGAAGCTAAAAATAACAAAGAATACCTTGTCATTATTTAGCTTATTTGCCAGGAGAGCTGACAAACTTTGGATGTCTCTTTTGAATGGCAAACTGTAAAAATGCGTCAGTTTTACTAGTTTTATTACTTTTTGCTTTATGTGTCCTACAAACTCCAGACATATTTGCCAAGAATGCACACAGATAATAAACATCCTGACTTTTAATAATACATTCTTGTTATTTAACCAGAAGGAATGCCCGTGTTAAACCCTTAAGGAGTTAGTTCGGTATCATTAGCATCTGTTTGCCTGTACTCACAAATACCTGTGAGCAATTATTTTTTAAACTAAGAGCAGGATACACCTTTTTTTTTGGATTTCCAGTACCTAAGAGCATGCTTGAATTGAAGAGGGTGTGTCTTTTTCTAGGATTCTCGCATCTACATTGCGGAGTTAGACTTGATTTTCTCTGCCTCCTGCTTTTTCTGCAACATTTCAGTCCAACTCTTTGATCCCGTTCCTCTTTGATGGCAGCAAAATCGCGGCAAGAGAGAGAGAAAAAGCACAAAGCAACCGAGAAAGCAGCCTGAGCCTCATTTACATACATACAGCACACCGGCCTAGCAAGTATCTGGTACAGCACGATCACTTGGGTGTAGCCTTTGCTCCTCCAGATCTGGTTATTAAATATTAATGCGGTGCGGCGCATCAGCTCATCGTCGAGGTATGAGGTGTAGGAAGGGGCTCGGGAGAGGCGAGACGCTGATGTTGGAGACAAAGCTCTTTGTAACTGTGAGGTTTGGACCCACACTGTATCAGACAAAGACGCTCTTTCATTTAAGATGCCACGGCAGGGAGAATCGCACTAAAAGAGCCCTCGTACTGGAGTGTAAACCCTCTCCTCTGGCTGCCTGATAATCCACCTTTTCTCTGCCTGAGATAAGACACTGGACTTGTGCCACGTATAGAAAAGATCAGACTCCGGGTCTGACAGATGGTCCAGCCAACGTTTGTAGTCAGTTGTAAAGGAGAAGGTTTGTCTGATGCCACAAGCAAATTCAGCTCAGCACAGAAAGCAGGGTGTGTCTTTTACCAGCATACAATACAGACTCTCAGCTGTCGTCATGCGCCTTCAGTACAACACAACGAAAGTCAACAGCAAAGCAAATATCCTCCAAAATGAGCACACAGTCGAATCAACTCCTCAGCTTCAACAAAATCTGAACATTATAACTGTGAAGGGAGGCTTTGCTGCATGGCTGTTGCATTAGTTTTACCTCGGTGAGTGTATCACATTGACTCTTTGAAAAGGATCTGTGCACCCAAATCTGTCAGAACACCTTTTTAAGTCCCATTTTTCAGTTTCTATTTTTAGCGCAAAATGCTCAGACATACCAGCTCCGCCTTCGTACTGTTAATGTGCATTGAAGACGGAGTTGTGACTGTTGCAAACTAAAGATGTTACTGTAAATGTACGGACTTTTAGTCTGCATCTTGCATTAGAAAGTGAATGACTGCATAGCATTAAAGTGGTGAAAATCAAGTTTGAAGCCTGTTAACATGCCCATGGGGATTTTTTAATATGCTGAATGACGCATCATGAGCAAAATAAGCAGACAACACCATGGCTGAGCATTTCAACCATAAAACTGAAGTGTACAAATGAAAAAAAAAAAAACACTGACTTGTGGGGTTTGATGTGTAACAGATCTAAGGAACCAGTCCTGTCAACTTGCAGGGTGGGACTTTGTGTGTCAAGATTCTACTTCAGTTGGTTTGAGCATGTATGGTTGAATTACTCCAATATTACAATGCCATTTTGTTGTATAGTTTTACAGTGTTTCAGCTGGTGTACGATTTGACACCTGATTTTAATTTAGTTTTCGTATAACGTACTAAAATATGTAGCATATTACATTTTTTGTAACATTTTAATCATTTCATTTGTCTTAGTTTTAGATGAGCATGAATCAAAAAACACCTTACATTAGTGAATACCTAGAGGAAGCTTTATGGAGCGCCATCATTACTGAATTAAGGGAGCTTCTTAATTAACAGCAGTGTGACGGGTCAAGCTGATAAATCTACTGAACAAGATATTTTGATCAGTCGGTGCATTAAACTGTGAGAAGTTGTCAATTTGTCTGTCTTGAACATTGTAGTCGTGGTTCCCATCCTGAAATGTTACTTTTTAATTTTGTTTTTGCTGTACAAATAGGTTGTCCACTAATATATTTTGTTGTTGAGAAAAGCTGTAGGTGAGCTGGCGTGCTCCAGCTCCAGCAAATGAGGAGGGGTGCATGGAAGTAGAAGTGATACTATGGATTACTAGAAAAAGCAACAGTGTAGAGTTGCATCTAAGTGTTTTTAATTTAAGAGAGGTGTTTTTCATGAAAAAAAAAGCATCTAGATATGTACCTGTGATGCACAGGAATGAGTTTTTAGGCCTTTAATCAAAAAGAAAATGGAGAGAAACGGCGATTCCAACTGCATTTTGTGTCACCAGCCCTCCTCATTGCCTTTCAAAATCTCTGTTGTCACATCTTTAATTAAAAAAATAAATAAATCCCACTCTGTCTCTGTTGTGCTCCTTAGCTAAGAGTGACAAATTTATACGTCTACCAATATCCACCAAGCAATGGATTGTGGGTAATCTGCTGTGCTGATTAATTCAGCTCTGATTGGATCTGACAGAAAGGGAAGATGTTAATATACTGCGTGATGAGATTTGTTCTTGTGGAGATTGATTCTTGGTTTGTAGATCATATTGCGTATTTCAAATTGCTTTACTTGCTGAACCAAATATTATTTCACATCAACAAAGAGGACATCGTACAGAAAACATCATGTGATCGAGGAGTGTACAGAAATAAATAGTGTGGTAATGTAATGAGAGGTTTGTGTGACGGCCTTCCAGATCCAGTTTAACCCGGCTCAGATGTACATTTAACAAACATCGGAGTAGAAGTTGGTGTTGTTTTGGCATGAACGCCCTCCACGCCCTAAACCCACCTCCCCTTCCAGCGGCCAATCAGATCCCACCATCTCGGGCCGTGTTTATGAGTCTCACGCTACCGTGACCAAGCGGCAGACCTCGCTAGGTCCTCTGGGACGGAGACGCCGGGACAGGGGACCGAGTGTTTCACAACATCCCGAGAAAATAAACAAGGGCCGAAACGTAGACGCCAGAGGGAAGCTGACATGATTCCTTCCTGACAGCCATTGAAGCAAAGGAATTCCTTCTGCTGTCAACAAGTCGGAGCATTGTGCTCCCGCTCGGTAATACCAGTAATCAGATTATCATCTTCTGGCTGAGTGGGTGTAGTGAGATTATATATCATGTCTCCTCCGCTGCCCACCTCAGAGAGCAGTGCAGCTGCACTCGTTGGTTGAGCCATAAACAAACCATAGTGGCATTTTTCCTCTCAGCTCAGACTGCCATGAAAATGTCTGTGGAGTTAAAATATAAAAGCAGCCTTTGCTCTGATTGCTGTTTGTAGTCTGCTTCGGTTAACAAACCTCCTCCTGTCGCGTACAGAAAGCCTGTTTTGACTCCGTTCATCGTCGAGTCAAAGACGATGAAGTCGGGAAGCGTGGTACAAGTGGAGCTCTGTCAAACGTATATCAATGGTTGGCATTTAGCAGTAATAAGCAGTCATTTAGGTGGAGAGACAAGCCCAAAATAATAGCTGTTCAGCTGCCACCCCGTCATTAAGCGGTGCGTCAGTTCTCGGCTCTTCGCCCGGCTGACATTTTAGACGTGACGATGAAGACGATGATGATTGAGGAGCGTCAGGTGTTCTTGTTTTATTTTTTTTTTAAACTTCCGTAAGCAGTCAGGTTCAATAAGCGATGAGAAGAAACAGCTTCAGATTGGATCGAATTTTATTACATTTTAATAACAGGAAAACGTGCAGATGTCAACAAGCATCCAGATCCACTGTGCAATTTCGATGAGCTTGAACACAATGGAAAGTGAACTATCTGTAGAAAAAAAGACATTAATAATTCATCCTGTAGCGCCACAAAGACCCCGAACAGTCAACTAGATTCATAAAGAACTATTTTCAGCAACAAGGAGATGGGAGCTCTGCAACAGATGGCAGGTTAACAGTGTTGGTAATGACAATGAGGATTCAGCAGCAGATGGGGTCTGCTTCATTCGATCCATATGCTCATTGATTTTCTTAGATTTGAGACCAGTAATCTCTCTGTTTGACACCAATAATCTGCTCAGGCTGCTTCAGTCCTTCACTTCTCTAGTTATTTGCTGTAGTGCCAGTAAATAAACGTGAAGGTCAATAGACTGTCAGTAGAACGTGGATGAATAACTCAACTCGTCAGCTTGTGTCTATTCATTCAAGAATCGTCTCCAAACAACTGTCAGTCAGTGTTTGCTGTGGTGACGGGTATAAAAGCAGCAATTAATTATTTAGTCTTGAGTAAACAATTCTATAAAAAGTGTCAGCAGACTAGGGAACAAAAGAAAAGCACAGATGTGGTCCTGTTTGTACGACAGCGGTGCAGTTTTAAAAAAGAAAAGCCTTTTCAAAGGGAGCTCACAAGAGTGGGAGTAGGAAGGAATAAAATCTAAGAGCTTACTTGTGTGACCAGAAAAAATACAGAAAGATCTTTCAGGAAGAAACCTCACATAGATGTCACTTATTTCTCATTGCCGACAGACTGGTTACCACATGTGGAAACTTCATTTTTGGGTTTAAAATTAGAACAGACGGCACCAAGTTCAAGGAAATTGCAGCTTAATAGCTTATAAACATTTGCAATTTTTTTTTTTTTTTTTTTTTTTTTTTTTGCGGAGTCATATCATATCTCTGTAGCTTGGTAGCAGGTGTCTTGTTGCATGTTCCCAGTCTACATCCTGGGATTACTTTTATAGTTTATTGGTCCTTATGAGGAAATCTCCAGGAGGTCAGAGGTCAAGGGTGTGGAGGCGGTAAAGCCATGTGGAAAAACACTTGTCAAAAGACTCTGCGTCGACACCGCCAGCTTTGTGAGGCTGTACCTTTTCCTAATAAAACTACCGTCGTTATGCACATTGACACTTTCGAGTTAAATACTGACGTCTGCGTGCTAACTGTTGCTAATTAGCAGAAGATGCTGCACCTCAGATTTCAGTTTTCAGGTCAGTTGTGTTTGTTTTTCTGCAATACAGACTGCAATATATAAAAATACAGGATTTTCTCACATACATTAATTCAGAAAGGATGAGTCATTCTAGAATGATGCATCCAAACTGACAATAAAAAAATGATTTAAAAACGCTTAAAAATGATTTTTTACTGAGTTGACTCCTGTGGTTCAACACTGGTTTTGTACTCGCCATGCAGAGCGTTGTGGAGCTGACTTAACTGGTTAATCACATTATTTATGTTGTCTCGTATAATGGCAACAACTCCAAGGCACCGCCGACACAGTGCCTGTTTTGGGTCACATCATCCTTTCTGTAGCCAAAATATTTCCATGTAACTGCCGTTTTTTTTTTTTTCCCCTTTTCAGTGTCTCCCTCCTGTTTCTCGCTCATTTTGCCGTGCTCATGTGGAGCCTGCACATCAACAAATCTCTGTGTCTTGTGAATAAAGTAAAAAGGAAAAACTCAGTGAATCCAAGAAGCTTCATTATAAAGTAAATTATCTTCTATCAGACAGACTTCTTTTGTACATTAGTCATGGAAAATGGGAGCTGTGCCAGCTTTCTTTTTGTGTCAGGCAGCAAAAAGAAAAGGTGTAAGAAGAGTTGTTCGAGTTAATTTAACTTATTCCACATAGCACGTCCTGTGTCGATGCTGAAATGATGTATTGTGTAAGCCCTAGTTTGCATCTGAGCTTTTGCTGAAGTATTGGGTCACCTGAAATCTTGATGCGATGAGCCCCTAGACAAAAAGTTGGCAAAAATGATTACAATTTATCCTGAGGAGGACATAATTGTGTGCACTGATTTGTATGTAAGTTCACCTAACCGTTGTTGAGACACGTCACTGCAAATCCACCTTTGTGTGGGACTTTCTCTGAGTCTCTTCACCACATTTCACTGCAGTCCAAACAGTAGCAGCTGAGACTTTCCAGCCCCGACTGACACACAAAGCTCGGCTAAAAACTAATAAACCTAACGGGAGGTTACATCACATCTACCCAGCTGAGGCAGCAATATCCTGTGATGAACTGTCTTTGAGCTCTTCTGCTGCCTCATGCAGCGTTGGAGCCCCGAGCCGTCTGCCAGATTATAGACCGAGCCGCTGCCTCTTCGCTTCCACTCAGCTCCGCTTCATTTTGGTCTTTGCAGTTCTTGACACTTTGGTTCCACATCCTCCATCTTGTGGCATGTGTCTCATTGCTCTAAACCCCTCATCCGCAATCCCCCTCACTGTCTCCGGCTAATCCATCTCTTCCCTTTTTACACAAGCTGCTGCTCATCCTCTCGCCCCTCTTCGCTGCTCATCATTACGTTAGAGCCGGCTGGCTGGAAGGCATCTAACACAACCTCAGTGCAGTGAATTATCTCCCATCTATCCGCTCTGATGCCTTCTTATGCATTAATGGATGGAAAACTGAGTTTGATGACACTTAAATAAAACATTATGCCTTGTAGACAGTGCTGTGCTGTCTGTTTTAACCCAGACACCCAGATTCAACTTTTTATTAATGGAGCTGCCGGTGTCATAATTCAGTGAATGTGTTATATGGGGCTTTTAGCAGATATTATGGTCACAGTGTAGTCGGCTCTGGCACGCTTTTCTGTTGTTGAGTGTTTTAGTGAGGGCTTGATAAAGCTCTGCTACTTTGTTTTTACAATACAGACGCTTTCAGGGACAATCAACTGTGTGTCATTTGGGGACACCAGCATAATCTCCTGCATTTGTCTTCTTACTGGCTAGTTTACACCTGTATTGAACTTAAGTAGTGATAGCAGTGCTGATATGACATCTTGGTACTTTCACAAGGAGCTGTGTTGACTTTACTTGTGTATTTTAGCTACAGAAATAAAGTTTCCACCTGATGTTTTGCTTAAAGCTACTATAAAAAAGTATATTTACAACGGACCAAATGACTATGTGCATGTAAAGAGTTTCTTCTTGTTACGAATCCACAAGTGAATTTTAGAACCACAACTGGATTTTTGGGGCTGTTACTGGTATTTAGAGAGTAAAAAGTTCAAGTTTGACTCCATAATTTTGACATTATTTTGGTTTGCAATTTACTGTGAAGACACCGCTTGACTCTGCACCACTGTCTTACCCTGCTACATGTGCTGCAGACAGTGCTGAGAGTGCTGTAAACAACTGAGTCAGAGTCTCTCTACTTGACAAACTATATGAGGACATAATTTCTAAAGTACCCTGAGCATTTGTTTTTGCAATATGATGTCGGAAAAGTATTCATATCGGCCCAGATCACACAACATATATATATAAACTGGTTAGACTCAGTATTTATCACCTGACTTTTAAGTTACTTTCTGCTCCAAGTAGCATTTTTGCATCTTTTAGCCCATTGTTTTGGTTTTACAACATGCAACTTTGCTGTTTTGTTGCGGTAGACAGCCATTTTTAGCAAAAGTCTACAACAAACTGGCTGTAATGGTATCAATCCAGCAGCAAACAGCAGATAAACAAACTTAGCATCTGAATGATAAACACAGTGGAACACTTGTGTTCATTAGATGAACATAAACACAAGTTGAATTGACTGGTTGTGCTGTGATATATGCAGTGTCTGTAACGGCTTTATATATAGGTTGTAAGATGTTCATGATGTGTTTATGGCTTGTTTCTTCTGCCCAAGTGGCAAAAAATCACTTACTGTTGGTTTAGTGTTGTCTCAAAATAACGGCCGCATTAAAGTAGTGCTTCAGTGTTTGCAGCTCTAATGATCCCATTAAGTCTTTAACATCCATTTCTCCATTTACCCACTACAGGTCAGCCAAGGTAATGTCCCAGGCGTGGAAAGTGCCTCTCTTGCCATGGACACAGAGGAGGGAGTGGAGGTGGTCTGGAACGAAGTGCTCTTCTCAGACAAGAAGGTCTTCAAAGCACAGGAGGTACTGGAACCTTTTTTACCTTCAGCTACAAGTTTTATGTTTTTTTTTTTAAACTAATGTTTGGGTTTAAAGTGAAAATCTGTTGACAATACGATACATTTCCAATCTGAAATCCACATATGGTTTATTTTTTTCACTATTTTATGCATTGATCATATCATAGTCTTAATATGAAGGTCAGTTTCTCTGTGCAGTTTTTACTAATTGCAGTCTGGTTGATAGTCAGCTTGTTTGATGGCAGCTAAATGCATTTCAAAGCCATTTTCATTCTGTGGCAAGCTTATTCAGGATTTTGCCCAGGTATAACGTACAGTAAGAGGAGTCCTATTCCAATAGTCAGCCCTCGGACGTAGAAAATTCTAAATGCAAGTCGCAAAATATTGTTTTATGTTCTTTCAGCAGAACAGACTTCATGTCCTTGCCAAGCATTCTAATTAATTTGCAAATTTTGGCTCTTACCATCCAGTTTTTGTTTTTGTTTTGTTTGTTTTTTTTTTGCATTTTTGCTTACAAGTCTCCTTTAATACTGATTATCTTAAGTGTCTCTGATTGATTTGCTGATTAAGCAACTGACTAAATCTTTTAGCTTTTTTGGCAATGGCCTGTGGATTGAAGGACCGTATTTGGTCCATGATGTTATGTGTAAATGTGAACCAGCTCTGATGTCTGCTGTTTAGGAGAAGATCAAGGAGATGTTTGAGAACTTGATGCAGGTCGAGCACCCCAACATTGTCAAGTTCCACAAATACTGGCTGGACATGAAGGAGAGCCAAGCACGGGTAAGACTTTTATCTCTTTCTCTCTCTGTCCTTTTTTTTTTAACCTGTGAATTAACATTTCTTTCTCTCCTCCATCTGTGTCTTCAGGTTATATTCATCACTGAATACATGTCGTCAGGCAGCCTCAAGCAATTCCTGAAGAAAACGAAGAAGAACCACAAGACCATGAATGTGAAGGTCGGTGTTTTAACTCTGGTCACATACTGGGGTGGTGGTGGAGGGTTTTGCTCCGTCTGTCTGGTGGCGGCTGCTCAGGGTACTGCAGTGCGACCACCACTCAGATCCATATTTCAGTCAGGATTAGAGATTATGTAACAGGACACCCTGGTGGCTCAGTCAGCTCAGACATACATCCTTGTAATGTTGTGGATTTGAAACCTTTTTTTTTTTTTTGCAATTCATCTCTTGCTCTCTGTTTTCCATCTGTCAGACAGTAGGCATATGGTGTTTTCTGTTTCATAATGCAAAGCCATAAATTGCAAAAACAAAGTGTTATCATGATGCCACATAAGGATAAGATAGAAACGATGTATTATCGTGTATTACAACAGAGTATAATTTCCAAGCGTGTATCTTCGATGGTGTATTTTTTCATGCTGCTCTGTTACACTTTATCTTAGGCCTGGAAAAGATGGTGCACCCAGATTCTCTCTGCACTCAGGTACCGACTGATTACTTCTTTAACATATGAGATCTTTGTTGTCTCAGCCAGAGCATTAATAAGACGGCTTATTGTTCTCACCTGCAGTTATCTCCACTCTTGCGACCCACCAATAATCCATGGCAACCTGACATGTGACACCATCTTCATCCAGCACAACGGCCTCATCAAGATCGGCTCAGGTCTGCTCCCAGCAGGGCTTTCTGTGTCACTACAACTAATACTGTTACCTCACAGTGTGGTTTTACCTGTATGTCTATTACAAAGCAGAATAAATATCACAACTGTGCTTAATTCTCTTTCCACAGTTTGGCATCGGCTATTTGTTAATGGTAAGAAATAGATCATTTTGTCGTAGTAATTTTTTCATATCAATCCATCACTTTATTTCATCTAATAAATCTGTAATATTCGTGTCTTCTCTGAGCAGTTTTCCCAGATGCCAGCGTTCATGGTAAAGCGAGGCAACACCGCGATGAGCAGAGGAATCTTCATTTCTTTGCTCCGGAATATGGAGGTAAGTGGTGTTTGTGTGTAGCTTTCTATGACTAGATTTCTATCTTTTCTGTCTTTATTCATCTTTAATTGAATGTTTGACATCAAAAATGAAAAATTCAGTCATTACTCTCACACTGAGCTTCAAAATTATTTGAATATTAATCAAAATTTTGGCTTCCCACAATTAAAGGAGCATGATTGACTGTGATAAAAATCGTTTGATTTTTTAACTTCAATTTTCCGCAACACACTTGTCAAAGTGAATAAGCGGAGACAAGAGGCCTCTCTGTGTACAAGATGCATGTGAGGCATTCAGGGAACATTGGTAAATTATAGTCTATTGATAAGCATATTTTTAGCAAATGAGGTGTTGTTATGAGTACAGTTTTATTCACGTGTTGCCTCGAGGAGATTCAATGAATTCATGTAAAGAGGAACCTTATTTTAAGTCTAACTTCGATGCTGCTTTGCACATTAGCAGGAATGTAGTGCATCATAGAAGTGAAGTCAGTGCTGTGTTTTAGTGAAATGTGAAAGTGCAATTGAAGTATCCTGATTAAAAATTAGTCACAAATCGTGAGAGATAATCATTATGAGCATTTTTGCTATATATAAATTGAATTTCCCTTCTGGGATAAATAAAGTATTTTTCATTTCATTTCATTTCATAGTCGTGCAGCCCTGCCTTCACACTTTAATGTAGTTCAAAATCTCCCATAAGCTGGGAAAACCAAACACAAAGAAATTTAGTACTTGTCTGCTATTTATTGCTGGTGAGGTACTTTTATAGCTCTGAGAAAAACATGAATTGTCCATGATTTCTTTAAGCATTTTGTGCAGCAGAACTTCATTTTGCTGCCAAAAACAGCAAATAGAAGCTGTAATATTGTGATCTATTGACTGTAAAGGTCAGAAATAATGTGGAGAATGTTGGATTTATTGGGGCCACAGTGAAATCAATGAGCTACAAATCATTTGTATCATTCTAGATGAATTATTTGGAGCCATTCAGTGGATCATTTGAACTGACTTTAATTTCTTTCAGTTTGTCCCTGTTAAGGGGATTTTGAGAAGGACATGACTACATTTTCCTTTTGGGATAAGTTTTCCTTGAAGTTTTCTATATTTCACCCTCCTCTTCTGCTTCTCTTTTTTTATTTCCAGCTGGCGAAGATGATTACGCCATAGACATTTTCTCATTTGGCATCTGTGCTTTAGAGGTGAGCGAAAGAGATCCGTAAGATTTCCATCTTTCTGTATGTGCTTGTGTGTATTAACAGATTATTTGTACCTCTAGATGGCAGTACTGGAAATCCAGGCCAATGGAGATACTGCTGTGTCCAAGGAGGCCATAGTCAATGCAGGTCAATCTCTGGAAGACCCTCTCATGAGAGTGAGTCTCAAAAATACTTCATGTCCTCATTCTATACCACTGCAAGCAAGGAAACATGGAGACAAACTGTCCCACTCTGCTCTATTAACACTCGCCCACCCACACCACCTTGCTTCTAGGTTTATTTCTGACCACATGCTGGGACTTTAGACACTTTCAGTAAAACTCACCAGCAATTAAATTCAGAGCGCAGTGATGCTCTTCAAACTGGGTCACACTGTGCAGTTGTGTGGTTATGTGCTGAACTTAAGTGTGCCGTTGCTTTTCTGCAGGAGTTCACCCAGTCTTGTTTGCGCCACGAAGCCAAGCTCCGTCCTACGGCTCATGACCTTCTGTTCCACCGAGTCTTATTCGAAGTCCACTCGCTCAAACTGCTTGCCGCCCACTGCCTCATCAACAACCAATGTGAGTTGCTCCCTGCCACATGCCGCAAGCTGTCCACTCGAAAATCACCCATTTTTTTTCATATTTATACACACTTTATGATCTTAATTGATTGATGTCAACAGTTTTCATCTTAAACTCAACTCCTCTGCTATAAGTACTCGCTGAAGTGACTGTCTCTTTTCATTTTTTTTTTTCCAAATTACATCCCAAGGTCTAGAAAATAGTTTCAAAAATTATTTTAAAAATCTTTTCGCTAGTTTAATCACATCTCAAATGCACTACACAAATTGTTGCTGTTGCATATGTACATCAGAGCAGTTTATTAATATCCAGACCATGTCTTGCGTCTGCAGATTTGCTTCCAGAGAACTGCGTGGAAGAGAAAACCAAGTCGTTTGACCCCAACGCTGTCATGGCAGAGATTAAGCACGACGACAGACAGGGAGTTCAGCTCAAGTAAAATCCAATAACTACCTTGTATCTTTAGCCATCTGTGATTACAACATGCCACGTCAAATACAACACTCACTGTGCCTTTCTCTGTCTACAGGTATTCCCATGTATCTCCTTTGGAACTGGATAAGTTTCTAGAGGATGTAAAGTAAGTGGAATGCTTTGTGTTATTGGCTTTGTATTGGTTGTTACGCTGTGATCTCAGCTTGAAGTTTAACATTTTTTCCTTTCCTCTCTTCAGGAATGGGATTTACCCACTGATGAACTTCGCCTCCACTCGTCCTCACCCCGTCCCTCGAGCTCTGTCCTTGTCTCAGGAGCAGGTTGAGACAGTCAAGACGCCGACTCCTGAACCTCAGGAGACAGAGACGAGGAAGGTCAGCCTTTCAGATGTCACCACACGCATGTCAGAGACACAATCCTGCTTCCTAGTTAGCTTGCTGCTCAGTCTGTAGTCATAACCCACATGAAGAATACAGCGCTCATGTGATGCTGTAGTGGGTAAAATGTCCACAGAGGAGGACTGTGCTGATGGTCTCCACTCTGCAGTATGTCAAGGATGTAAGATTGGGAATAAAGTGGGCCATCTCTCTTACTTACTGTTGGCTCATTGTTCACTACAATATGAAGTCCTGCGCCTTTATAGAAACAGCACAACCATGGTTAGAAGTAGAAAGAGGTCAGCGATGTCTTCTGAGCAGTATGACACGGTTATGATGCGATAAATCATACAAAATAAAATGACAGTTGAATTTCTTTGATTATTTATTTTACAGAAATTGAAAAAAGTACATTTTCGAAGTGCCCACACGTGTTAGCAATATGTTAAAAAAAAATTACAATACTATAGATATTTAACTATTTACATTTATAAGTTGTTTGCACACTTGCCTCCTATCTGCTCTGTGTGAACACGGCCTGTAGTTTGTCCCCATTCAGTTGAAAAGTCTCAGAATTTTTGTGATAATAGAATAAAGGGATTTTAACAAAATTACTCCTCTGGAAAGTTAAATCTGACAATTCATTTTGTTTTTACAGTTTCTGACTCTGATACATTGAGTCATTTTGAGGATGTTTTTTTAAAAGATAGGACGTCTTTCAAGCCAATCGGCGAGTTTTGATGTTTAGAGGATTAATATACGTGTTGCTTATGTACTGTTTAAAAAAAAACAGGACCTGTGTGTGTTTGTTTGTGTCTGTTTATTATTGATTTCACTATACTAATTTGTTTATTGTTTGATACTTGGACCTTCATTTACAGTTTTTGTCTGTTGGCATTGCAGGTTGTTCAGATGCACTGTAACTTGGAGTCAAATGAAGAAGGGACCAAAACTCATGTGAGTCACGTAGTGTTACAGCTACTTTGCCCATTTCAGTCCAAACACTTTATTTGGGCTCTTAATAAAACATAAATAAAATTGGGCTTTTTATCAATAGCATTGCAGCTCTTGTAATGGTTAAACAAGAAGTGAGCTTAATTTAACTTGACCTTTTGATCTCCTCTCAGCTCTCTTTGTTTCTGAAGATGGATGACAAACTTCACAGGCAGCTGAGCTGTGACATCCTTCCAAGTAAGTTGACCTCAGCTATAAACATCAGCATGTTCAGGATAAGGCTAAAGTTATTCTTCATTTTCGTTATTGTATATAAATCCCATAAAA
Organism: Stegastes partitus; assembly: GCF_000690725.1. NCBI lineage: Eukaryota > Metazoa > Chordata > Actinopteri > Pomacentridae > Stegastes > Stegastes partitus. Next base: position 99,653 of record NW_007578397.1, on the reverse strand, counting down.
AGACCAAAACGAACAAAGCATCTTGACTTTATAGCTTCTGAAAACTTTGCGTGGCTCTCAGCCCCAAGTCCACTGGTTCTAAATACACACAGTGTGCAGAAAATATGTACTCCTTTAATAGATGTGAATGAATGAATCATGGTCAATGTGATATGGCATTTTGGACAAGAATTTACCACAAAAAAAAAAAGACAGATATCTACAAAGTAATGTGAATTACTTAAAAATATAAAGCAAAAAAAAGGGGTGATTCCAACAGTTTTCCCACTCTTCAAGTCAGTATTTAGTAAATGCACATTTGGTTGCATTTACAACATTGAGCCTGTGTGATTAAATCTCAATCAGCCTTTCACATCTGGACACTGCAGTTTTACCCCATTGTTCTTTGCAAATCTTGCAAGACGGACATGGCTGAACTGCTCTTTTCAAGTCTAAAGAATCCTTCTTTTGTTGTTTTTTCTTGTCAAAAAATTTGATTGATCATAACTCAATGTTGTTGTACTTTTTATAGGCCTTGTAATGTAATTATATTTTTAAAAAATGGTTTCTCTTTTTTGTTTTTTAAATGTTTTTAACATTACTTACAAGAATGAGAGATCACAAAGTGTATTTGTTGGTGACTATTTTGCTCTATGGATTTTGTGTTTATTTATCTATAGTAGCAGAATGTAGAATTAACTTCTTAGTTCATTCAAAGTTGTTTTGGCAGCACCAAAATAAAGAGGCTTACCATGCTTTCAAAAAAGACAGCTTAGTTTTTATTGCAGATTTTTCTAACTGAATTATTTCATGTGACACTTGCAGCGGACACCTCCAAAGACCTCGCCAGTGAACTTGTTCACTACGCCTTCATTAATGAGGTAGGTGTAGCAGCTCCCTCACTTTCCTTGTTAAGGAACATTGCACACATGATGAAATTATTATTTAGGAATTACTTTTTCAGTTAGCTTTTTACTGTGTGCTGTGCAGGAGGACATTGAGAAGGTGGCGGGATTCCTGGAGGACGCCATTAACCGACACCGAGTCCGAGCGCTCGCCTCCGGAAGCACACAGTGAGGAGGGGGTCATGACAGCGGCTGACCCGGACAGAGGGGCCCGGTGCGTTGACCACAAAGATGGAGAAAGAAAGAAAGAAAGAAAGAAAAGGGCAGCGGGCAGGATCACACAGTCAGGAACCGAGGGAGCAGAGGGAGCTGACCAGGCTGGGGGTTAAAAAAAAAGGGGGACAAATACAGATGGATGCTGAGCCTAAACAATCCCAGTGAGAAGGAGGATAAAATGCCGGCACTGAGAGACAAACCGAAGGCACCTCTGGTTGGAGGACCAGAGGCGACACGGCTGAGACCAGCAACCCCACAGAGCAGCGGAAGATTGACAAACTCCCTGTTTAAAAGGGCTATCATGCCTTAAGAAATCTTGATGGCTTAGTTTTTCCATAATGCCACTATTCAGAATGGATATGTTTTACTTACAGATGCAGCAGCTGTGTTTTCAAAAGTACATTTTATTGCTCAAAGCCTCGTTTGCACTCCAATGCCCACTTTTATTGGTGATTATTGACTTTGAACAAAATCATTTACTGAAGCCTCCCTCTCTTACAAGTCAGAACCATTTATTTCAGTTTCAGGAATTAAATATTCCAACCTCCATGCACTGTTAATACTCAATCATTTGACTTATTTATTTCTGTTTGTAACTGTGAACAGTAGAAGCATTGCACAAACCTGTTTTTTTTTTTTCCTTTATGTTTTTAATCTGCAAAGTAACACACCTCACTGCAGTGTTGGGTTAAAGGCTACTTCTCATGCAGCTAACCATGCCACGCCTAAATGTAGTGACGAGCAAGGAGATGACGCCTCTCTTTAAGCCTGTAGTGCTCTTAAGGTTTTTTCCCTGCGAAGGTGTTTTGTGAAAGCCAAAGACTTGCAAAGTGCCTGATATGGCAATGTACTTTGGACAAAAATTTCCAAATGGAACGGCATCGTACCCAACTTAGCAATTTGGATGTTAACTAATTCAGGTTGACTTAAGTTTTAAAATCAGACCTGGTCTTTCTTTTTACGAGTCGACCTGCCTGAATGTGAAGATAAGCTCGACACCCAGCGATAGCGGCCACTGTATATTGGACATGTCTGTCAGATCATTATGCTCTCTGAAGAAAGTCAACATTATTACTGGAAGAGCTGCAGCCTTTGTGTAAAAATTGGAATATAGCAGCGTGTGATTTCAAAGCAAAGTCCTATATACATAATAGGAAGGGTGTTGGGTATCTGATATTAAAAACTGAATAAAAATTGCCATAATGTTAATAAATATCATTGCTATACTCATTTTTTTGTTGGATTCCCCCAAAACCAATTGAGGACATTTATTTTGTGAATAGGTCTAGAGGTCTTTGAATGGCAAAATCTACCCAAATCATTAGACAACCTATGATTAAAGAACTCTATCATGTGTATTATTATGCATATGGATTTAGCTATTTCCATTAGAGTTTTCATGAGCTACAGATTTTTATTTTATTTTTTTTATATTTCAGTTTGTACATGTTCATTTTGCCAGAGCTACATCTACTGTGCTTTTATTTCAGACAATATCAGTGTGAACTTGGGAATCGATTGCACTGCAGCCCACACAAAGACAAAAATAGAACACAAAACTCCGCCAGTTTTTTCTGGTCAAGAAACCAGTCTTGGAATTGTAAAAAAAAAAAACAAAAAAACTACCATTTGGGTGGATTTTTTCCTTAACAAAACTATAGAGTAAAAAAAAACAAAAACACAATAGAGAATTGTCTGATCAGTCTTCAGCAATATACTCTTGTCTGTCAGACTCACTTGGCTCTGCTCCATTCGTTTTTCCGGGTCTGTAATTTTCCAGTTTCATAACAGTTAAACTGCTGTACAGTCATTGCTTACAGTACTTACTACTATACTCTGTGTCATGCCTACTTATCAGTGTGTCGCTGAAGACAGAAGCCCTGAATTTTCCCAGACAGTTAGGCTGTGGTGTACATATTTGTTTATGGCTATCAAAGGGGCTTACTTCGGACAAAATTTCAATGCAAAGCAGTGCCACTATTGCTCTCATCTGATCTTGTACGCTGCATGTCTTAATAGCCTGCAACCATTCAAAACTTTGCATTTTTGCCTTTGTCAGTCACCGTTCAGTTCCAGAGGGGACCTGACCAAGAAAATGAATGTTTAGAATGTGCAAACATAACAAGAAAACATCCATATCAGTCTTATTTTATGTCAAATGACTTATTTTTTTCTTTCTTGTGACTCTGTTAAAGGAAACTTGCCTTTGAATGTGTTCTACTTAAACCTTTGTTAAATATTGTAGCTACTGCAATTAATTACATGACAATAAAGGAGATGTGACATGTTGGCACGGTCTGAAATGATTGGAATTTATTTACAAGATTAGGATTTAGTATGAATCAATAAACTTTCACTACTCTGAGACATATACATTGCATGTTGTCACATCAAATATGTTGGGTATATTTTCTGCTAAGAATTCATTCAGTTATCAAGATAATATTGTGATCTTTTGAAACATGTAACTAGTTTCTTGGCACCACAGATTATGACAGAAAAAAGATTTGATTAAATATATAACATGCACACTATTAGAATAAACTATCCAGCTGCAAAGGATAAGAAATTATTATTTGGAGAAGAACAAAATAAAGTTTGAGGGTGTCAAATGTGATTAGTCTGGACGACATTTTATATTAGAGTTTTAAAGTATGCAACTAAAGAATTTAGAACTGCACACTGAAAGACTGGATTTTGAAGGTACGTCATTTATACATCGTTCATTTTGTTTTTTTTGCCAGCTAAGTAAATCAGAAATAAAATGATTTCAAGATCCTTAATTACATTTTAGGCTGGGTAACAAATCATTGCTTTTGAAATAGGTAGTGTAGATGTAAACTCAGGTAAGAAATTGACCTCAGAGTGAACAACACCAATGACACATCCAATTTTCCACCGAAATGTGTGCCTTGACAATTTTTCACAGGTTTCACTTCACACTGAAACACTCTTGCCCTAACTTTTATCATTACAACCACTGATTTCTCTGTTAGAGTCACAATCTTTGGTTATAAACCATACATTGTACATACAATCTAGGCCAGAAACACAGGTACCACCAAACACTAAATAGAGTAGTCACGATCTTAGTGGGAATGATAATTGTTTCAATTTCTTTTCCAAATAAATGTAAATAAATAAAATGTAAAGAAATGCATTGTTTTTTTTAAAAAAAAAAAAGATCTTGTGGGTTTCTGCATGTTTTTTTTTGTTGCCTTTGTCAGACAAAGATACTCCCTTACGTCTGGAGACGGATTGTAGTTTGGGGCTGTTTCTGTCTTCATATATAAAAAATAAACACAACAATAAAAACACGAAAGAAACATTTGAATAGAAACATTAATGTAAAAGTATTTGATTGAAAAGAAGTTTAGACTAAACATTTGTAGTGAAAATATGAATCTAACACAATACTTAATTAAAAATGCAACAAAAAAATGGTAGTAAAATTAGATAAATTAAATTCTAAACTATATGTAATTTTTTGTCATGAAAGGTTGAGGACAAAAGATTGCGTTCAAATCTCCTTGTCATCGCGAGAAAGTCTTCTATCGCGATAACTTCCATTGAAAGAGGCGAAGTCTCGCGGGTGTTGGAGTTTGAGGGCCTCTCCGCGACGGTGTGCTTCATGGCGGTTACGGAGACTGCGGTAAATAAATTCTTTGATAAAGAGACACATTAACATTTTTTAGCTATAGTGATCGTTGCGGAGGTAATGCGCGATATCTGTTAGAATTCATGTGAAGTGAATAATCTGTAAAATAACAGTGTTTCTCCGTGGGGACAATGCAGCTTGCTTCTCGCGCCACAGTAATGAATGGCTAACATTAGCTACTATCTGCTAGCTACGTGCTAGCGACGTAGGTGTCGTTATTGTAAGCAGGGTAGAAACCAGGCCTCACTAATTAATTAGGGCTTCTAGTAGGGATTGCACGGTTGAGGTTATCGAGATGTTGTAAAGATAGAGCGTATGTAATTCTTAGCTCGACTTTGACTTAACATTTAATCGGCTATGGCTTAATCTTAGCCCGTTTCTGCTACTTCACCGAGCCAGCGTATGTTAGGATGAAAACCGTCGTTAGCATTCATGCGCATCACGCTAACATTAGCTGACTAAAATCTACGGAAAGACGGGCAGGCTACGTGCAGATTTCAATGTAAAATGATGCTAGGTGCCTGTTTCTTTTATTGTTAGTCTGAAGGCATTTTTTATTTCCCCTAGAATTTGTTGAATTGTTAAAGCTTCCCCATCAGTGCTCTTCCCCTTGGGGGCTTTCCTGCCTCAGTCTGGTGGACCCAGCGATTAGCGGGTTGCGTAGGTAAGGAGTTCGTCCGGTACCACCTGGTTTAAATCCGGGTGTATGTCCTGTATATGGTGGCATATTTAATGATAACCTGTGCTGTATGAGGTGATGTGACTTCTGCTTGCAATACAGGATTTATTTTTTATTTTTTTTTAACTGGGAAAATTTAGTTATGGATATATAAAGGCAGGTGTTTATGCTCCACAATTTGTTTCTCAGATTTTGCATGAATTGTTGTTTTTCTAACTTGCAGGGAGGTGCAGCTCTGACGATGGAGAATGGACAGAGCACAGGCTCCAAGCTTGGCCTGCCGCCTCTCACCCCAGAGCAGCAGGAGGCACTTCAGAGGGTAGGAAACTCATCCAGTATTTGATAAAATGCCAAAACTAAATGAGTGCATTTTTACATCAGCTGAAGTACCTGGGTTACAGTTAGCTTTCTGCAAGAGCTTGATTTTCTAAATGCCATGTATACAAGAAACCTTGCTTCCATAATTGGAGATGCCTGATTGTTCTAGTGAAAGCCAATTATCTGGCCATGTATGGATGTTATAATGTGTTTAGTTTTTTGCTTGTATGCACGCACATGACAAGATTTAAGGTAGAAAAAGTAACAGCAATGTGGTAGGAAGGAAAAAAATAGGTCGCTAAACATAGCCATACTTACCCATGTAAAAAATAGTAACACATTTAATATGAATAAGCCTTACTCTTTAAATATTGACCTCCTGCACATACACATTAATATGTTCTTGAGTAATCTACATTTCTTGCGTGCATTTCTTTGTATTGATACAATATCTGTCTTGGTAAAGATGTTATTTAAAAAAAAAAGTGCATTCATCTGAGGAGTTTAAATTAAATGTATTATTTATCCTTTCCCAGGCAAAGAAGTATGCCATGGAACAAAGCATTAAGAGTGTGTTGGTGAAGCAGACCATTGCCCATCAGCAACAACAGCTCACCAACCTGCAGGTGAGATGTGTAAAACAGTTTGGTCCTCTGCCGAACAAAAAGTGTTTTTTAATGCGCGTGTCACCAGTGAGTCTTGATTCTAGACAGAGTATCTTAGCCTTTTCATGCTTCAGTAATTCAGTCATCTTTAGTTTCTGAAGTCGGTTTTGGCATAGCTCTTTTGGAAGTCGTACTCCCTTCTTCCACATGCTGCGAGAAAGAACACATGTGTAGACCATGTGCCCTTGCTTTTGCCTCTGCTCTTTTTCAGATGGAGAAGATCGTCGTGAAGGCTTTGGTTATCATGTTAAATGCTTTGCACTTTTAAAGGGGTCTTGGTTATGTTTATTGCTGTGTGGTGATTTGTTATTTAGCTAGGGGAGGTAAATCCTCAAACTGTATGTTGTTTAGAGGGAGGGTCTGAATATAGTGTTAGCCTAACCGCTTCTGTCTATCTAGCAAAGCAATGACCTTTTTGAAAAAGCAAAGCTAAGGGATATCTAACCTACTTTTCAGCACTTTTTTCATCTTTACTGTCTTTCAGATGGCAGCAGTGACAATGGGCTTTGGAGATCCTCTCTCACCTTTACAATCGGTCAATAGATTATTAAATTTTTTTTCTGTGCGCATTCCCAATGGAAAAGGACTGTTACCCTTCTTTTACTGGTTGCGTTGACAACAATCCCTGCCTTTATATCTAACCAAAGAATGCATATTTTGTAAGAAAACATGGCTTTCTACAGCTAGCGTACCTGCGACCATGTCTGCAAGCCTTTGTGAGATGAATGACTGCCGTTAATCGTCGAAGCACTTACTTTCTTGAGTTGCAATGGGATAATTTGCTTTAGTAGTTTTTTTATAAGACGATAGTAAAAGGCTTTTCAGCTGTTTACAGGCTTTTTAAGGATTTTGTAAAGGGTTTATAAATGTGAGAAAAGTCACGTCTCTTTGAAAAATATGCATTTCCTCCTTCTAAGAAACAGAAAACTCTTGGCATGGGACAAAAGAGGGATAGCAATCCCTTTTAATGGACCAAAATGAGAGAACTGTTGGGACAGGGATCTTTTTGGCCATCTCAAAGTCAAGTTTTTTTCTGTGAATGAACAAGTCATCTTCCCCTCCCCCCAATGTTATCAATTAGGAAATTGTTACTTTTTGTTGGTGATACAGTAGACTTAACAGAAACAGACTGGCTTAAAGGCATCAATGAAACACAGCAACTTTCGGTAATTAAACCGAATCCCTCACCTTTAGACTTGAGAAGAATGTTTGAAATGCTTTCATCAAGACTTTGTATGGATTTCGTTTGAACTCCACGATTACTTTTGTTACCTTACTTGCATCCCTGGACTACAGGTCAGTTACTGAAGCCAAATATTTGTGAGGGCTGTGCATGTCAATCACTTCAGTGTGTTTTCCTCCATATGTCTGTTCAATAGTAACAGAATAGAGGCCATATTGTAATTATCACTGATAACATCAGTGTTTTATAACAGTTTATATGTTAGTATTTCTTTTCTCCACAAAGTTCTGTCCATTGATACAGTATCCCATTATTACCCTATTTACCTGTCCAGACCCCCAAACCTGGCCTCTAACATTTCTTGGGGAAAGCAAGCACAGTAGAAAATACACATTTATTATTTGTTTGTGTGTGTGTGTGTATTGAGCTTCCTTTCTTTTACTCTCTAATGCTTATTATGTGTTGTTTTCCCTGGTTGGCAGGTGGCAGCTCAGCGGCAACGTGCACTAGCGATCATGTGTCGGGTGTATGTGGGCTCCATATACTATGAGCTTGGTGAGGACACCATCAGACAGGCCTTTGCCCCCTTCGGCCCAATCAAGAGCATTGACATGTCCTGGGATTCGGTTACAATGAAACATAAGGTTTGTGTCATTTCACAGGTGTTGAATTCTGTTATCCCACCTTGATTTAAATTAAAGCAACGATTATCTGTGAGGCTACCCAAGTATTTAATGCTTGCAGATGTTCTGTTATTCTTGAATTTTGTCTGGCTGTGCAGGGGTTTGCCTTTGTGGAGTATGATGTGCCAGAGGCTGCACAGCTGGCTCTGGAGCAGATGAACTCAGTCATGTTGGGGGGGAGGAACATTAAGGTAAGCTCTCTGGACAAATGAGTGTCTGTCAAATTCTTAAGAACAGATGGAAATAATTTAACATCACTTTTTTTTATAGCTGTGTCTTTTTTGATGTAGTGTTAGATTTACCTATGATGTAGACTTTTTTTATCGGCTGTTTGATGTGTTACTTTAATGAATTGCTCACATGTGTCTTCCCAATGTATTAAACATATGTAAACACACTAAATCGTCTCTCCGTTTGCTTGTCTGTTTCCAGGTGCGTGCTGTATGTATGTGTGGGTGTATGCTTTGCGTGCTGTCCGTCTGTGTTGTGCTTCCATGTCATCAAGACTTGTTTTAGTGACCAATTCCAGCTGGATGCCCAGCGGCACGTGACTTCGCTCTGTTTCCTTGGTGTGCTGATGATGGGCTGCGCCTGGTTGGTGTTGCTTGGCCGCCCCATCTGTAGTACAGATCCCAGTCCCACTTAGGTTCTCGTCTCACGTAGGGAGCTCAGTACTTTTATTTTTAAAAAAAACAAAAAAACAATAGAGGAAACTGTCAAAAGTGCGTAGCCACAGCACAAAACATTTGATGCGTTCCCCTTTCGGTGTTGCCACCAGCTCAGGAGGTCACACTGAGCATGAATTTGTTATTTGGAAATAAAGCTTTAGTTGCTCATATGACACTATTGTACTTGTAAATGAAGTGATATTTAGTGCGACATACATTGTTTTATCCTAATTTAGTGAAAGCTGAGATTGATCAGTGGTCAAATTAATTTAAAATATTTGGTTCTTGAGTAATGGACATTCCAAATAAACTTTATTTTCTACAGTCAATTGAATTTATGACAATTTAAATTGAGAGAGCTCTGAAAAGTCAAAGTTTTGCCCACAGTGAAATGTTCTGGTCCTTCGTCTAACTAATCATTCAATTATTTCCTGTTCTTAAAACCTCTTCCCATCAAAAAAAAAAAAAAAGAAAAGAAAAAGTATTTCTTACCTAATGACCTCAATGACAGTGATATATGATAGATGAGTAGGTCCTTTCAGATCTCAGAACCACTCAATCAGATCTTTAACAAATGTAGTAATGAAAGCTACCGGTCAAAATCCAACATAACTGTAGAAGTGAGTGGCTTTGACTGAACTCGGTGGCTGCCGACATAGAGCTATGCGGTAGTGCGTTCTCGGTTAACAATAAAACCCCCTTACTCAGTAGCCCTGCTGGTGTGATCTGTGCTATAGGTTGGGCGGCCAAGTAACATCGGTCAGGCGCAACCCATCATTGACCAACTGGCAGAGGAGGCTCGCGCCTTTAACCGGATCTACGTAGCGTCCGTCCACCCTGACCTGTCAGATGATGACATCAAGAGTGTGTTTGAGGCCTTTGGAAGGATCAAGTCTTGCACGTTAGCCAGAGACCCCACCACAGGGCGACACAGAGGCTTTGGCTTCATTGGTGAGCTTGGGGGTCCTCATTCGCTCGTGCGCTTGTGTTGCCGTCGCTCTGCTACTAACTGGTGTTTTCATTCCCCTACAGAGTATGAAAAGCCTCAGTCAGCCCTGGACGCTGTGTCTTCTATGAACCTCTTTGACCTGGGGGGTCAGTACCTACGGGTGGGCAAAGCAGTGACACCACCCATGCCCTTACTGACCCCCACGACCCCAGGTGGTCTGCCGCCTGCAGCAGCTGTGGCTGCAGCGGCAGCCACCGCTAAGATAACGGCCCAGGCAAGTATGAATCCCTTCCAAAGGGATTTAATGGCCTTCCAGGTAAATATAACCCAGAACTAGCTAGATATGACACCAGAACAGATAATATAGCCATAGATTTTTTTACTGAGGTGACTGGGAGAAGGCCAGTTTTGTAGAGATCCTGTAAGAACAGTAGTTGCCTTGACACAGTGTTAGTTTAGCAGCCCTAAAATGCAGAATGTTTTGGCCATAATCTATTCTGGTCCATTTGTTGTTATCTGAGCACAAATAGAACCTATATACAATGAAAGATTTATCTTTTACTGTATACATTATAAAGTAATGTACTTTATTAAAGCTCCTCCCATTCACTGATTGGATGTAAAGGCTGATGAGCTTTTTCTTTTAGTGCAGACAAAGTGACAGCTGTCTTTCAGTGTGAATAGTCAGTAACTAGTGAGTCATGCTCGAAGCAGAATGTTTTATGATTGAAGTTTTTTAACATTACTGCTATATATTTATGGCTTGCTAAGAATAGTCAGGGATTTTGTTAGGGGAATAGGTTGAGCTCACTCTTTGCCATGCTGTGTGATCGTTGACTGTGCTGCCTTGTGCTGTGTTCTGTGTGTTTCCCTTACCTAATGTCTTCGGCCCCCCTCTCTTAAGGAGGCTGTAGCCGGCGCATCAGTCTTGGGGGCGTTAGCAGCGCCCCAACTTCTCGGTCAGCAAATGGGAATACCTCAGGCTGTTATGGCTGCCCAGGCACCAGGGGTCATCACAGGTATGTACCAGAACATGAGCAGTTTTAGGCAGGTTTTTAATTAATTTTGATTGCTTCTAGTGTGCTTATGTGTTTAACCCACTGTGACAGAACTCTTGTTGCTTTCAACTTTATTTTGTAATGGACAGCATATCATTTGTGTGTGTGTGTGTTTTCTTTGGGTAAAGTTGTTAGTAAGTGGTCATAAATCAGAAAAAAAGTTATGTGTATGTTGCGTTTGATTATATTGAGTGCACCTTTTTCATTTCAACATGGTTGCAAAACAAGACCAAATATGCCGAATTTGTGAATGTAACAACATGCAGGATACTGTAATGACTCAGTACTTTACTGTAGGTCAAAAGCATGATAGAAACCTAGAATGAAAATGAAGATTGGGTGTATATTTTGCCTTCCATTAAAATGTAAGAGTTTCACTCCTTCAAGAGGGCATTATTTGGATTCAGTTGGACAGGAACATGAAATTGTTGAACTGCTGACATCTCTGAAGGCAGATGAGAAATTGCATTCACAAGGATCACAAGAACAGTATTTTCCCCATTTGTTTAGTGCAGCTGTCTGAGGTTCTAATCTTATTAGTCATGGCACATCATGAAAGGAGATGAAATCACACAGGGTGGGTTTATCCTGGCCAACAGTAACAGTAAAACGACTATATAATTAGTATCAAGTTGCAGACATTTAACCCTCTGAGCCACAAGCAGTTTCTTTTTGCTCCCATCATACTTTAATCACTATGGCCTCATTGTTAAACTGCAATGTAAAGAACTGCACCATCTGTGGAAACAGCTTAACAATGGCTAGAAGTACAGAGAATGTTTTCTATATAGTGTGACAAAGTTAGAATGCAATAAGCTATATAAAAACTAAAGTTTAATTTCTTTGATTATTGTATAAAAACTGAAAAGTGACTCTTCGTATTATAATTATCAGCTGGCGACTTGTGAATTTTTGTCACTTCACGGTTGCACTGAGTAACACAAAATTTGTTCTTTCTTTCGTCTCCTTTTTTTAAAAAAATTAACAACAGGTTAAATCAAATGGTTTCTTTTTGGCAAGTTTTTAAGAGACACGTGTAGATGTGGCTAAGATTTGGTGAAACTTTCCCCATAAATGAGTCGCTCAGGAACCACAGCAATATTAAAAATGCAGTGTTTTTTTCCTGTTTGTACAATTTCTGTCTCCGATAAACGTAACTTGGGCTGTTTTATTTAGAAGAAAACATGCCTTTGAATGTGTTTCAGAGGTTTAAACAACAGCGTCATATTTGATCTTCAGTGACCATGACAGGCCATCTGTACAAATGGCAACTGCTGTTATTGATCACTAACTTTCTTAAAGCCAGTGTGTTTGCACAGTCAATATCACTCATTACATGTCTGCCTTCCCTGAAAAGGTGTGACTCCAGTGCGTCCTCCCATACCAGTGCTTCCCCAGGTCGGTCTCGTGAACCCTGTGCTCGCATCACCGCCAGTCCTGTCTAATCAAGCCGGTGGCTCCAGCCAACAAGAGAAGAAAGAGGAGAAGGAAGAGATGCTTCAGGACGGCACAGGGCAGGAGATGTTGAGCGACCAAGAGCACATGAGCATCTCGGGCAGCAGCGCCAGGCATATGGTGATGCAGAAATTGCTCAGAAAATCAGAGGTGACAACATGTGATTGTGTTGATTCTCATTCACTCCTTTTTTTTTTTATATCATTAAAAATCATTTACACTCATTGAATTCTGCTCCTCTCCAGTCCACGGTGATGGTGCTTCGAAATATGGTCGGGCCGGAGGACATCGACGACGACCTGGAGGGCGAGGTGACGGAGGAGTGCGGGAAGTTCGGCTCCGTCAACAGAGTGATCATATACCAGGAAAAGCAGGGAGAAGAGGAGGATGCAGATATCATCGTCAAAATCTTTGTAGAGTTTTCCATGGCCTCAGAGATGAACAAAGCTATCCAGGCCCTCAACGACCGCTGGTTCGGGGGTCGCAAAGTTGTCGCAGAAGTGTATGACCAAGACCGTTTCAACAGCAGTGACCTCTCTGCGTAAAGTATGTGAAACGGTTCACCAGCACTCATCCCCATACCTGTTGCCCATTTCAGCCACAGTCACTGCAGATAAAGATGTGGGCCTCTGAAACTTGTAATTATATTTTTATTTTGTTCTTTTTTTAAACAATTGCTGTTGATATCAATGTTTAAAGCTCCACTGGGGGGTGTTCATTAAAATATTTGTGTCCGATTTTTTTTTTTTCTTTTGCTTTGTGATCTGTGAAGACTCCCTTTTGGTTTAAACATTTTTTTGTAATCTGATCTTGTACAACGTTTAGGTTCTCCTGCTTTAGCTCCCTTTTTATTTTCTTTCATGACATTGCCAGGACATGTAAACACTTTTTTCTTTATACAATTAAAGGTTATTGTTTGTCCACAAGAAGTGTGAAGCAAATTATTTACGAACGGTCTTGACGGAAGAAGTATTTTTTAAGCATTTGTAACTGACAGGCTTCTGTTCACTGGTTGTAAAACATGGCAAATAAAGAAAAAAACATACTTAAGCTCTTGTTTATCTCGAGTATTTTCAAATATTAAGTTAATCTTTCTTGGATTATATTAGCACAAGTTGGAGCATGTTTTTTGCCTGCACAAAATCCTACATCATGTATTTCAGTCATTTGTGGAGATCTGAAAAGTTTTCCGACAACAAAACAAATGGAAAATTTCATTGTATGTGTTAAATATTTCCTTGATTGGAAACAGGATTGTTAAACATGTCATAAAACAGTAGTAATTATTGCTCTATTTGCATAAGTTCACTATTTTATTGCTGAAGGACTCGAGCTGGAGAACAATACACGTGATGGTACAGTCCGTCCCTATTTAAAGGTTAGCTTGGGTGGGGCAGCGGGACGGTTTAGCTCCAAGAAATGGCATTTGTTGTAGTAACTTCTCCAGACATTTGAACGAATTTTGAGTCTTATGTTGGAAAAGCTCGAAGCTAACAGCTGAATGCCGCTAGGTGGAGTCAGACAGTAACTTGTGGCCTCTGCTACAGAGGCGCAAAGCGGCGGTGCTCCAGCTAAAGCCTAGCCCAGCCCCCCACACGCCAAACCGGCCTGCCTCGGCTCAACAGGGGAGGTAAGCGCGGCTGTTGCTGAAGCTCCTGCTCTCGCCTCTGGCACTTTACCAATGTCGACTTAAAAGAAGAGCCACCGGGCACTTTCGTCGGCGTATTTTGGGATGCTGCTTCTACACACAGTTTGCCGGTGTTTGCCATATATTTCATTGTACCAGCGTTAGCTAACGGCTGCTAGGCACAAAGGCACCTACTAGCCGATGTCGGCTAACTGGAACTAGCTCGCCTGTGAGGACGAACACATCCCACCGCACTCGGGTTAATCTCTGCTGACTCGCTCCGTGTGATGTGTTAGCTGTTCTGTGGTAGCCGTTTACTTATAACTCAAGTCAAGTGGTTGTGTCCGCAGTCGCCACTCATGACTACGATAGTTAAAGCGGCGTTTCTGCAGAGCTGCCTTGTTGGCTGCATGTTTTTCGGCTAGCCGCGGCACAAGCTTCGGTTCTGGGGATGGTGGCGGTAGCAAAGCAAGCTAACTGCTCCTCGGTTCTTGTGAAGAAGTGAGCGCAAGAAGTGAGGAAACACCGGAGCCAAGGGGGAGTTCTCGGCTTGGTTTATGTTAATTGTAAATCCGGGGCTGGATGACGCTACGACGGACCTGACAATCATTGAACACCGCTCAACTGAAACTGGGAATATCGCTAACAGATTGGAGGGATTATTTTTGTGTCTCTAAGTGGATTTCGGCCTCCTGTTCGGGATCGTCGTGGGAACACAGTAAGTGTTTTGACATTGAGTGAGCCCGCAAAATATCCTCTCCCCCAGCGACCTCCTCCCCCCCTCCCCTGCTTCAACCTCCGATGCGGAGATTTCAGTAGCACCGGCAACCAAATCCCCCACGGCGGCCGGACATGCTGAAGTGTATCCCCCTGTGGCGCTGCAACCGCCACGTCGAGTCGGTGGACAAGCGGCATTGCAACTTGCAGACGGTCCCTGATGAAATATTCCGCTACAGTCGCAGCCTGGAGGAGCTTCTCCTCGATGCCAACCAACTCAAAGAGCTACCAAAGGTATGCCGAAAAATGTCTCCTCTGTGTCAGTCGGCAAGTATGTGTTAGTCCCCTGAACGATGAGTCTACGCGTGGGACTTGTGTGGATGTTAGTCTGGTTATAACTGTGCGAAATTCACCATGCACTGCTACTCACTTCCTCAAAGTTGGCTTTTATTTACTGCTTCTAAAGCAAAGGTCACTTGCGAGGTGACATAAGCAGTAAAGCAGCTTGCACATCACCTGCCCAGGTACTTCCTTCTCAGCACAGATGCCTTCTTTAAGTTTGTTCATTCTGCCCCACAGTGTTGCAACAGCACCACACATTTGTTTTGCACGTATGCAAATGGACAAATGACAATCACAAACTGTTTCAGATTTGGCTAATGGTGTTATAACTAGGTAATGCTGTACATATATGCATGAGTGTGTGTTTCAAGCATTGGTTAACTTGACTAAATGAAAAATAGTGGAGAGAAATCAACCCGGATGATGGCATGTTGTTGTCATTCGAGGGTTCTCCGGCTGCATGTTTGGATGGACTCACCCACACCGAAACAGCTGGCACACACCATGTTGCATGTAGTAATGGCATCAGTGGCCATTTGGATTGGATGCAGGGTGGGAAGGCATGCGTGGAATGACTCGCAAAGCTGTCCCCACCCACACTCCCACTGTTTGAAATATGACAAAAGTTCAATCTGCACAGCCTAGTTTATTTTAAGGGGACCTGGGTTGTTGTTGGTCAGTTTTCCTGTAGCTCTCCACACTTATGGGACAGAATTCTCGCTTGACTTTCTCTTTCTTTCATTTAGTTTAGGACATTGTTCATTGCTAGGACAAGGCACCGGTTGTGATTGTGATCTAGAGGGGAGTTTGTATGAATAGACTGGTCAGTGGTAGACATTGTCAGTCTCTCACATTTCATGGCTTGGTGGTGAAAGGGACAAGTGGCACATTCACTAATGAAGATTGTTAACAACTCAAGGTCACCAGAGGCTGAAGTGTTGGCACAGGACTGCCTGTTACCCTTCTGGGAATCTTAAACAATAGAGCATTTTTTGTTTGTGTTTTGGCAGTAGATGCACATTTATTGCAGTAATGATTTCTAAGTATTTTTCAGTGTTTTGACAAACAGTTTATACTCAAAGTGCCAAGAAAAAAAACACACAACCTGATGCTTACAAAGTGATGCTATAGTCTACAGCAACCCAGAAAAGTTTTGGTTTGTTTTTTTTCTCACACCAGAGTGCTTGTTTTGAAGATCCTCCCTCCCTTTGTTAGTCTGATGAAAGATAACTACCCAGGGGTCACAGACTAGGGTGTAGATTTTGTCCCAGATAGACAGAGAACAACTGAAGACACACATTCAGTCAATTTTGGTTGTTTATCTAATCTTAAATGTTAATAATTGGAATTTAGGGCTTTTTGTTAACAAAAACTGGGGCCTACTTTGCATGATGAGGTTTACCAGCAGGCAGAGGGCTTTTCCATGACTTTATACCTGTCAGACATCCACAGTGTACCTAGCCTCTGAAACACAGAGTGACAGATACACCCAAATACTCCAGCACAGACAGCTAACCGACGCAGTCTCTCTGTGTGGTGCTGGCTTCAACCAGGAGACATAAATGCGTGGTGACAGAATGTCTCGTGTGGTCGCGGTGAATGCGTAGCGTGCAGACACAAAGCATATGTGCCCTCTGTGGTCTTCGGAGTCAGCGGGGCTTCAGCGACGAAGCAGTGCGAGAGGTCAGGCCCATACGGGGTTGGAAACAAGGGCACTGACTGTAGGATGAATGGCATTACCATTATGAGCTCACAACTATGGGCCTGAATGCCTCTATGCATTCGTGTGCCCCCTTCCCCTGTCACTATGTATTCGAGTCAGGGATGAGACCGTGGATTTACTCGTCAGTCTTTGGCTATTTTTAGATGTCAGTCTAACATCCCAGTTTGTTTTTGCTCATCAGTGCATCCCATGTGTCCGCGAACGAGGCAGCGTTGTATGACAAACAGTGTGGACATTCTGGCTGCATCACCATGCACGACGTATGGCATACATGCAGAATAATCAGCTCAGTCAGAGGTGACACTTTCGCAAATTGTCGTTTCTTTTAAAGGGTGGGCTGCAGACTGTTCTAGAAACCAGACCAGTCAAGAAGTAATAGTTGTTGTAACATGTTGAAATAATTAAAACACGCAATCACATAATCAGCACAGCCATTAAATAGTTTCAAACGCAGTAAACTGCTTACTGTTTTTCATTTAACAATGAGCAATAAAGCCGTCGCAAGTTGTAGCAGTAATTGGTGCGCTGATGCTTGATGCTAGATCGTATTGGTAGGGGTTTAACATAGTGAACAGATGGAGATTTAGATGTCCTGACAGTTTCTTAAGTTTGCTGTGACTCACCCCCACCGCACTGCTCACCAATCCTATGCTCTTTGCAGTAATGATGTCTCCATTTGCCACATCAAGAACATTTTAAGTTTGTAAAACAAGGAAATTAAACTAGTGTGTTCGTCTGATGTAGGGAACAGACTTATCCAGGCAGTGAGGACTACATTGAATGGTAATAGCATGTGCAAGTGTGACTTATGTGTGTGCACTGGGTTTAGAGAACCTTTTAAGTAGGCAGCTGGTCAGGAATTCCCCGTATGCCCATACATCCTTAGCTGTTAAAGCTGCATCGCGGCTAAGTATTCTCATTGCACAAAACCTAATCTCAGACAGTCCCTAATGGGTCTTTTGTTTTGCTGTAGCGTTGTTTATTTTGTGAGTTTCCATGTAGACATTCTTATCTTCAAATTAGCAAAGCTGTTCTGCAGAAAGCATTGATCTCTTATGTATTGTTACTTTAGTGTACTGTAAATTCTTTAAAAAATGTGCTAGTCTGTCTGTCATTGTTTTCCCTATTCATCTTTTCCTGTCTTTTCAGCAGGCAAGTTTGCACTCAAGTGATCTGAATGTCTTTTTTGCTCCTTTGACAAACTAGCCCTGCCTCAAAGATCATGTTAAGGAAGAGGGAATTATCTTTTTAGCCATTCTCAAGTCCCATGATGGGTTACAAAGAAGTCCATTCATCAGTCTGATTGGCCCCCCTCCATATCCAATGTCATAGCTCTTCGTGTTTCCTGTGTGCTCTGCACTGGCCTTGACCGGGCTTATGTTAAGTCCGCAAGCATATCATGACTCAAGTGATCATTCTAAAGATTTTTTGCGGGCCACTTGCACCTGCTGAAAAACACAAGGAGGTCCCATTTTGGAGTAACCTGATGGGCTGCAGGTGCAGAAGGCTTTAGCCTAAATAAAGGTTCTATAGCATGCACATTACCTAGCATATCTACTTGTACTTGTTCTGGCTTTCCATTGTTGAACTAGGAAACAAATCCCTGATGGGTGTGTCTTCACATCAGACTTTGCGAAACAGGTTTTATGCATGCTGGGTATTTCTTACCTAATAGAGCCTTTGAGGTGCAGTTGAATGTTACATTACTGATTTTTTTCCCTCAAGACTGGCCAGAAGTATGACAGCTGTATGTAATCTAATAAGCAGCTAATTCGGTTGCCTATCATTGTTATCAGCAGTTACATGACTGCTTTGAGTTTCCAATCTTATGGTTATGTCACAGATTGAACAGCCTTGTAAGGTTTTGTTTCAAATAGAAAAATGAGATGTGTAGGTACTTTGTTGTTTTTGAATAAAGAGGAAGCATAAGTCCATGATAAATAGGAAGGATGACTGCGCAATCTTTTTAATCCTCAGCTGTCACCAGTGCCCTCTGTGTGTGTGTGTGTGCGTGCGCTAACAGATCTGTGGCTAAAGGGCAGATTAGGGCTTCACCCGGCCATGAAAACGCCCCTCAGCACAACAGTTATGACCCCTGCATACAGGCCAGTGCGCCTCAGTGTACACTTCCTCTGGGATCTGCTCTTGGACCTCTTTTCAAACATATAAATGCACTGATAAAAATCTGAGTGCTTTTCTCTTGAGTCCCCTGTGTGTGTTCGGCTTCGGGTCAAGTAAAATTCAAATTGGCCGCTTCACTTAACTCTGGCTGAATGTGAATTGGTCTACCATTGTTTACCCAAGCTTGAATATGTAAGAGCACTGTGTCTTTGTTATATATGAAAATGTGGTTGAGAGCTGTCTGATTTTAGAATCAATGTGGCTACGTCCATCTGCTTTAAACTTATATTAAAGATATAAAAAAAATGCATCTCATGCAGGGATTTGTTCCTGAAAGTTTGGTGTCCTAATCTAGGACATGTACACTTCACACTGTGTCCTCACGGTGTACGGCTGGGTTCTGCAGTCTGTCTCCACTCCCTGAGTTTCCAGTTAACTCTACAGGAGAGCCCTGGTTTGTTTCTCCCCAGCGACTTGCTGAACTAGGCTAGGACCAAAGATAAATTGCACCTGCCAATGGCCTCTCTGCGGTAAAACCACATCATTCCTCTGGTTCTTCTGCTTTTCCTGCTTTGGGAACACATGTTGACTCCAGCGGCGCTATTGTTTAAAAAAGTGTAATTCAGCCTGTATAATAAAATAGGCTGTGAGAATACTTGTCTTCACGTGTTAAGTCAGACTGTAAGACTTCCTCAGTTTGTAATTGTAACCTCCACTACGATCGTGAGAATCCACAAGCAAACTTTTGTAATCACACCATCGTCCTCCTTAAAAATTAAAAGGGAGAAAGAGATCCAGAGCCAGTGAGTCTATGAAGGAACAGCAATGTGAAAGGCCTGTTTCTTTTTGATGCAAGAGCACATTCAGCAGGTTTCTTTGTCTGAACTGATGACCAGCTGGTCTCACATCCTGCCTGCCTCCCTCCCCCCCAATCTGGTGGGACAGAGGGGTAATGGGAGGTGCATGTGTGTGCGTGAGTGAGGGAGAGAGTGAGTATATAGTGGTAATGGGGGTGTGTTTTTATTCCGGAGATGGATTAACGGGAGAAGGGGGGCCTCTGGCACCTCTACAGGAGGAAGTGATCTGGGAGTTGAGCTGAGCTCCACTGATCCTCAGTCCTCTGGGATGCTGGTGTTAGGGCCGTCCATCCATCCATGAACGCTGGCTGACATGCAGTGTCAGGTGGGAAAGAAGCAGTCAGAGATGTGGTCACAGACCTAATAACCAGTCCTCTGGAGACTTATGCATGGAGTGGACGAATCTGTCTCTGACTATCAAACACACATATATTCTTCTTCTTCCCACTGTTTCATTTTGAGAAATCTTGCATTCTTTCTGAGAAGTGAGCAAATTTCTGACTTTGTAATAGCAAACCTACAGTAGAAAACACTTGGATGCTATAAGAAATACATAGACAGTCATCTCTGCTGTTTTTTTATGTAAACCTCCACTACAGTTGTGTTAAAGTGCATGTGGATGTGCTGTTCTGCATCTTTTGATACCGCTGACCTATTTTCTAATCTCAGAGGGTTTTTTGGCCCCAGAATGCAGTACCTACATCAGGCATCTCTTTTACAATAAATCAACAGTTCTGGTAATTAAGTAGCAGTTTCTAGTCATTTCTCAAAACAAAACACCAAATATTTGCTGATTTCAGCTGCTTTTGCTACTTTTCTCTTTTTCCTATCACTGAAACGGAATACTTTCTGGATTTTGGACTGTGGACAAAGCAAGCAATTTGAATAACTTGGGGACTTAGCTTGAGAACCTTCCATTTCAAGAATACATTAAGAAATACTAATTAAAGTTGGCAGATTAATTGATAAGAGAAATGATCAGTGCTTGCAAGGCCGCTGCAGATGGAGAAAGCTGTCTACAGTTTATAGTATGATTATTGTAATGTTCAGGGTCGAGACCTGTGTGTTTCTGTTGTCATCACGGTCGCACAGTGTTCATCAAATGATCCCATAACTCCAGTGTGATTTGGACACTGGTCTATATGCCGTTGTGTCTCGCCACTCTCCCATGCACTCTGGCCTTGGTTTCAAGCCTCAAAGGTAAACACAGAGGCAAAGCTCCAGTGAATAATTGATGGCTATGGTGGCAGTGGCAGCTGTTTGGACTAGGGGAGAGTCTGTGGCTGCAGGAGCACTGTGATAGGAGGGGAGATCTGTTCACGACAGGCATCAAATACACACAGATGAGATGTGCAAGGTGACGCCATTTTCTCTTTTTTTGTCCCACTGTATTTATGTGTTGATTTCATCCTCTCAGCAGCCAGTGTTTAGAAATGTCAGAGCCTAAGGGCACAGGCCTGCTTGTATCCAGGAGCAGGGAGTGGCACTCTAAAATCTTTGCTACCAATATACATGAACTAAAATGAAAAACAAGAGACAAACTTTTTGTTAAGGAAAGCAGCAAGTTTTGCTTTTACCCTAGCTGATTAAAATTATTTTTGGGCTACAAGTAAATGCAGGTCATTTTTTAATCAGTGGATGAATTGTTGGGTCTATAAACTGTCAAAAAAATGATTAAAAGTTGTATTTCTAAGTCAAAATCTTCACTGTCTTGCTGTGTCCAATTAACACACCATAAGCCAAGAATATCTGATTTACTGTACAAAAAAAAACAACAAAGAAATGCAGCAAATCCTCAAAAAAAGAAGCTGGAACCAGTTAAGTCATAGTAGTAACTCTACATTACTTTATAGCAATTCTGAGGATCTGTTTATGGATGTTTTAAGTTGATAAATATTAATCTGTTAAGTACAGAAAACCTTTAAAGCATGACCCATGCTAATTTTTTGGGGAAAAAAAAAAACTTGGAAATCTTTACATATATGTATATGCATATAAAATGTTAATAGTTACACTGAAAAGAGAAAAGGAAGCAAAGGTAATTCTTATCAACCTTCTAGCAATGTCTTTTGTAAACCGGTGAAGTCCACACTCGTGTCTGCTCAGCTGTGATATTTGCTCTGCTATATGTGTGGCTGAGAGTGTCATAAAGAATAAAGCCATTCTGCTGAAAAACCATTGTGATGACACCATTTCTAATTTACTCCAAGCATCTTTACCGCATTACGTATTGTAATAAGCCAATGCTGACCAACCGATAAATCACCTTTAAGCCTCGAAAAGCCATGTTGGTACACGGTAAGGCATTTAGCAACTAGCAATACTGTTTGAGGTTGTCTTGTGCTAGATGGTAATTCTGCTTGACTAAACTGCCTAAACTTATGTTCAGGCCACAGACTGAAGAAGAGATCGCTGTCGCTGATGTATATGTGAGGAGTGGTTGAAATCAGCAGTGACATTTCTTTGGGACAGGATGATGTTTCTGAACCGTTTGATCATACAGGAGATCAGGAACCATGCTCCGTCACACAAATGGCCCTTTGAGGCTAATCTGTCAGGGTGCTGATGTCCCTTTGGGGGAATAGGTCACCCAGGATGGCATTAAAACCAACCACAAACAAATGCTGCCCTTTATCTGCTGGCCACACACAATCATTGAAGGCCTCAATCTATCTCAGTGAAACCTGATAGCCGTCACATCCTCAGCCCAGTGTACTTTCTGTACCAGCGGTTTTTGATGGATCACTGTCCCTGTTGCCTTTAGCTCTTTAATCTCCATCCAATTTAGTTTTTACAGCTGAAGGTACCTGTGAGATATACAGAAAGAGGCAGTGTTTTACCTCCTCACATGGACTGCTCGTAATGGAGTAATGGAAATTGGAGTTTAACTACTTCATCGACACAACAGCTACCACAACAGAGCAGCTCTGCTTTTATATGGTGTTTTGAAACAGGTGGCTGGGCCAGAATGACTTTCTGTCTGGGCTAGTCCTAGTGGCAGAGCAGCTTCAGGGGGCACACAAAGCCATGGTTTGTTTTTTCTGTAGGGCAACTTAGGCAGTCAGTCAGTCAGCGTAAGTTCGGGACCAGTCTGATTTGTTGACGCCGGTGTTTTTCTTGTTGATTCCTTTCTGTTGGGAGCGTCTCTGCAAGCAGGAAGTGGGAATAATCAAGTGAGCCGTGGAATGCCCTGTTTTTGTGAGAACATCTCCACTCTTTACCTTGTTTTGTAGAGCAATTTGAGAACTTTCGGTCCAGACTTGAAGGCGGGATATTTGAGGGAAAATTTGCTTGGGTTGCATTGTTGACTCTCAGCGCAGCTTCTGTTTTGTTCTCTGCCACTCCCTCCTTTGCTATCTCTCATATGTAGATGCTCACTCGTAGTGATTCTGATAAGGGATGTGAAGCACTTTGTTTCTCCGTAATCCCACAAGATGTGGCACCAAACCGTGAAGGAATGTTGAGCTTAAGATCTCAAGAGTAATTTCAAAAGAGAACAGGAATACACATGTGGCTGCAGCAGTGTTTACTACTGCTAAGATGGCAGTGTCTACATCACTTCAATGCTGCTCACTTGACTCACCATTTTACTGCGTGTCATGTACGCTGGGCTCCAGAGTGCAAACATTTGGTTCCATTTGGGGAATATTTTTCCCCAACCCAAATTTTGATTGATGGTTGTCTCTAAACTATGTGGTGCTTTTCTCAATAGCGGGAATGCTTGTGCTTCGTAGCAGCATCTTAGCGGCTGTAAGTGTCCCAACTGAAACAAAAAGTGCATAAGTGTTCTGAAAGTACAGAAAACAACAGGCTAATTCATGTTTGTAGAAATTAAACTATTTTCATGCAGCCATCCATACCATTTGTACACATATATCCAAAACAAATCGATTTTAGTACATGCATATATAATATTTACCTGCTTAGTCATAAAATATACATACATTCCCTGTGCAATAGCAAGAGCTTAATGTAGAGCCCAGGGTTTAGGATTTCCTGGTCACTATAGCTATCATTTGCTGAGTAATCATTTACAACTTATCTAAATTGTTGTGTTGTCTACTTACTTACTTCCTTATTGATCCCATTATTGATTTGACCTGCCATTAGCCAGTATCACTGGATGTCACTGAAACACGTTTGTCTTTATATGCAAGGAAACAGCCATGTTGTTATTTGATTAATAAATACTTTTGCTGCAGCTCAAGGTGCATTTACAGTTGTAATTCCTTTTAATGATCAGTGTTTTACGAGTGTGTTTTATAGCCTGTGTGCCCGCTGTCTAACGCTCCTCTGATAAATCACCTAATACATCTTATTTATTCACAATGCATGGGTTTTATCTAGCGTTTATCCTTTTTTTCCCTCCACATGTACCAACATTGTTCTGTAAAAGACAATTTATGTTGCCTTGATCTGTCTATTAAATTAAAGAAGTTTCTGAAAGTACAGACATTTTATTGATTTTAAGTGTGAAATCATTTTTACGAATGAATTAGTCGATTGTTTTCATTTTTTGGAATTGTCTTGCTTTGTTGCAGGTTTGTTCTGGCTTGTGCTGTGATTTTGGCAGAGGATTGTTTTTATTATCAGTTTTCACTGATTATTTATCTGTGATGTAACATGCTGATTGATGTGAAAAGCAAAGCCTAAGTATGAATTTTAGAAGTTAAATAATGATATTGTAATATTAACAGCACAGAGTTGAATGTAATTTCTGTCAGATTGAACTGAAGTAAAGCCAACTGAAATAAAGTCAGTTCCAAAACTTAAACAGAGATAAATAGCAGTGATCAAAGTATTGAAGCAGTTCTGCTACAGTCCCATGCTGATGGATGTGTTGAAAACTGGAATTATTCACCTCAAGCAACACAGCTGCTTAAAAGTATAGAGAAAACACTGAAGCAGTCTCCAGGCAAATACTTCCTGAAAGTGTAATGGGGCCACCTGGAAGTGGCCTGAAGTTTTCAAATGTGTGGGGATTTGGAATTTAACAATGATGCATGGTCATGGTTGGTTAATTGGTTTTTCAGCAAACATAATATAGCACAGACTGAATGTGTGGGTTGTGCCACATGACCAGTTTCAGGCCACTAATAGAGAGGTGCTGATGGGTGAATGTTTGTGTGTAGGACAGGGAGAATAGATGTGAGAGGTCAATAGAAAGCACAGCAGGGTTCTTTGGAGACAACAAAGCAGTATGCACGCATGTGTGTGTGTGTGTCATGCTCATGCCAGCGATGAATAACAAACGAAGCTGTTACAGGTCTGCAGAAAGGAGATGGCAGCAGTTTGTGTCCGCTGTGGGTGCATGCAAGTGTGCACGTCAGCAGGCCCCCGAGCACACATCTTTTTATCTCCAATGCCACAAGAATGCCCCCTTTTTTTTCTTTTTCTTTGAGTATGTAAAGTAGTTACCCATTTACTGAAGCTTTTAAGTGAGTTGATCTGGTCGCCACAGAACAGCCAAATCTGATGACTGATTCAGCAAGTGTTAATAGACAAGGCATTGTTTACAGTAAAAGGTCAGTTATTTTAACTTGAGGAATTGCAGCTTTTAACAATGCAACTCTTTGTGTTCATTTTAACTGCCTTCTTCTCTCCGGGGAGGACTTTCTAATAATATTTCTTCAATGTTTTGTGAGAGTGCGGTGAAACGTCACACAAACCTTTTTTTTTTTAAGCTCATTACATAAAACATTACCCATTTGAACTTATGGATGCACATCTCTGTACATTCCTGTATTCATTTTAAAAGACTGATTAATTTTTGTCCTGTTTTCATACATTTAATATACTGAAGGGTGCTTTCAGCAACTTTGCCTCAAATTTCCCTTAATAATGTTGTTGCTTAAGTCTGAAACATTTGGGAATAAGCGAGTGGTTCGCTCTGTATAATTAACTCGGCATAGCTGTGTTTGCACTGCGGCACGTGACATCCAAGGAAATGCAGGCATGCCTGGAATCTCCAGGAGTTTGCCCTGCCCTTTGGAAGCTTTACTCACTCCTCACTCCCTCTCTCACACACACATACACACTTGAACTTACTCATTTCACATTCCTGTAGGAAAAGCCCACACACTCAGACGCTTTGCTTAGCACTGATGCTTGCTTCAACTGAATTCTCAAGCTAATCAAGCCTCATTTTGAACTCCTCTTGTTAAATATGAGCCTCCTCATTTTAATGATGCTTTAATTAAGCTAGTCCACGTTCTTCTGGGACCTATAACACAATTGGGAATACTGGGAAGGAACTCAGCTGAAAGAATGAGCTGTTAAAATTAATTTTAGCTCATTTTGCAGATACAGGCTTTACTATATTGATTTTAGGATGTACGATGACTTTGCTTTCAGATTAGGATCTCAACTGATAATTTTACGGGCCTGATGTGTGGCTGGTAGTAGCTTATAGCAGATATATTGATATATGTTGGCAGAAAAGCAGGAAGGAAGTGCAGCACAGAAATGCCAACGTAATTTTTAAGATAGGAACTGTGCTGGTATTACATAATTTGTCCTAAAATGCACAACTCCCTCTTTTTCAACTCCCCATGTACTAAGAGGGTATTCTTAAATGTCATGGCAATAACACCTAAATTTCTTCTTGACTACAGCATCTTACCCTCTCTCTGCAGGTTGGGACTTTACTAAAGTTACTATTCTTATCATTTGTTTCTAATTGGTGTATATTATCTAATATGTACAACAGACTGCAGGATGAATGGTAGGACATGGTTCAGGGTTTGTAAAGCCAGGTTTCCACTAAAAATCCCCCGAACCTTCAGGTCCAGGGACAGAAAATTTTCAAAGAAATAAAGGCCTCTTCAAGCCCTCAGTTGTCTTCATTTCCACTCTGGTCTAAAGCCCCATGTTTCTAGAAAGTGCTGACTGTTTTATTATGATATTTTTGCATGTAATATTACAGAATGATAATACTCTGAACAAACAACTATATTTTACAGTCGACCCTCTTAATGTAGATGCTGCTGCATAAATGTAGGGCGGCCCCCAAATTAAAGTTTTATTAGATTTGGCTGTTTGTTTGTTTGTTTGTTTGTTTTGACTTCAGATTTTAGTGTCTTTACTCTAGTCTTGCTCTCTCACGAGTCACTCACTTCCCACAACAGTGCAATACGTCACATACAGTTAACCCACAAAGCCACCTTCCTTATAGGTAAACGCTTGGCTGGTAACAAGAGTGTCACAACTTCAGGTTTCAGCTTCACTCATCAGTTAACCACAAGTGCAGCACATGTCATCACGTTGACAAATGCATGCTCGACTCAAAGAATCTGAGTCGAATCAGAGCCCTTTGACTGATGCTTTGAAGTATCGCCTTTCACAGGGCAGCCCTATTTGACTGCTTAACAAATCCTTCACTTTGTTGTTGGCCCAACTGGAACTTAACGCTGAACGCAAATGAATTTAAACTTGTTTGCTGTTACAGGTTTTTAAAAGGCAAGGGATAATGCTAGTGTTCCAGCCAGCCTTAAAGTACGTGAACCTTCAGAAAGTACTGCCTCTGAGCAGGGACTCTTGGGGGTCAAAATGATCTCCTTGGAACTTAATTTAGACCCTGGTCCCTCCAGTGGAAACAGAGTTGAGGGAGGTTATCCAAAAGGTTCTTAGTCCCCATGAAAAGTTTCTGCTGTGCAGGTTAGTCAGAAAAGAATGACTGTGTGTGAACCACTTGCTGCAGCTTAGCAGTCTAATGGCTCTTTTGAGCTCAGCAACACGGCAGGTAAGGTCAAGTACAAGTACAGATTGATATATGCACCATGTTTGGTTGGACTCTGTCACCTTATATTTTATAAGACAGGGAACATGGCATGCTGGCAAAGGTACAAAATGTGCTATCTGTGCTCTGAAGTACAGTCTGTTTTTTTTCTTTTTCAGGTGCATCATCAGGTTCTCCGCTAGTGTATTTTTAGATCCGTTATCACAAATCAGGTTCATGACGTCAGCATCGTAGAAGAGTGTGTTTCAGACAGCCACTGGGGATCAGCATGTGCCTGCCTGTGGGCTTAGGGGCTAGTGTTTTGGTCGTTCCTGGCGTTGATCCTCTCTGGAATCATGTGGGAGGGAGTGTAGACAACTCTGTAATTATGCTGTCTCCATGACATATTAATGGGGTTTGGCTTGTAATCCGAAGTAACGACATTATCTCGTGTCACCTCTTGAAGATAAGAGTATGTGCTAAAATGATGGTTGCTTTTCTGGCCTAATGTTTATAGGACAAAAAAAAAATCCAAAACATAGAAATGAAATGATAACAGACACAAAACCAGATAGTATCAGAGTAGCGGTGCTTCTGGTTGTGACAATACAGTGCAGATGTTCACATACTGTTTGTTATCTATGGGCAGATAAAGTGTCCGAATCAAGCGAGGCTCGGTTTTCATTTCATCGTCAGCGGAGCGTCACTAGGGAGGTTTCTGCTTCCTTGTTGGCTTCTTGACTGCACAAACGCCGGTCTCCAAGGTGATGGATCTCCCAGGGCCAGTGGTTTGCCTGATGCGGGGGCACGTTTGTCCTGTGTTGTCAGGGAGAGACACCAGATGGGCTGGGGCTTCCCTGTCACTGCGGACCTTCTCTAGCTGTGTGTGCACAGAGGCCATTGCTGTTCCAAATCTGCTTGCAACAGAGCAACCTTGGCCTCTGCCCGTGCCAGAGCTGTCAAACAGAAGTGAGAGAGTGGACCTGCTTGTCTCAGAGCCACACTTCGTCCTTGGGCTTTTGAAAAAGCTACAGCAGCAATGCAGAGACACTTTATAGCAACACCTAAAGTGGAGCAGTTATTTTTCCACTGGGGGTGGGATGCTAGATCAGTGAACTACATAGAGATGACTTTGTGCTGCTCTTGTGAACCACTTAAAGAATGTTGTGTTGTAGGTTTGTGCACTTTACTGCACTATGAATATGTATCATTCTAAATATATGGTACTGTGCATTAATGACAAGCTACACACCAGCGGATTAAGTAGTTTAGCTGAACTCAGTGTAATCTATTGTCACTTGGTTCTGCGTAAGTAGGACATATTGCCTTCACTTTGACCTTTTTAGATGTACTTACTCTTTGTGAGTAAATAAATAATAAAACAGCAGGAGCCATTGTGTAATCCAGATTTGCTGGATCCCAGCAAAACTGACAGATGTTTTTCAGCTCATGTTTATGTAAAAGACAGGCTGTTCGTGCCACCTGATAGGGTTACTTTATTCCAGCCTCATGACTGGGCATAGTTTGATGCAGACAAATAGATTCAACCTCTGAGTTTCACACAATTTTTCTGTATATTTCTGAAAATGTTGTGATAAAGTGGCATGTGTCATTTATTCTACTGAGCTGCTGAGTTTTAAGAAATCTCTCTCGCTGTATTGTATCCCATACACAATGTTACATTGGCTGTTATAATTACAACTAATTATCAATGCCTGTTACCAGAGTTTTTCAATATTCAGTTTGTCAGCACAGACTGTCTTGAAGGGATGCTACGATAGCTGTTGTGTGAATAATGATTGCTATACAGTGTTTCAGAGCTTGGCAGCAGTAAATCATGGCTGTTTGAAAACTCTGTTGCCAGAAATGCCTGAATCAGAGACAAAAATGTGGTAGTCACAAAGTTGCAGGAGACACTTGTGAAGCCGTGTCAGTTTCAAATCGTCGGGGAACATTCCTGAACCAGAAATGTAGAGAGCGAGACCTGTATGAAGCCCTCCGCAAGAGGAAGAATGGCCAGACGGTTACTGGAAAACGATAGACACTGAGCCACATGATACTGTGAGGGAGGCCACAACCTGGGCACATACAATGAGCCAATTGTACCAAAGCGGTTCCTACGCTCACAACACACACTGGCACTTAAGTCCGCTGTAAAGGTGTAATGCCCAATATTGCACTTGTAGTGAAAGATGCTAATTAATTGCATGCAGTCATTGAGAAGTTTGGGTAGGGTTTCTCACTTTACTGTCTCTGGTAAATTGTTACACAGCATGAGTAGAGACAACAGGTCCTTTCCTTCTTTCAGACACTCTTGACAGGTTAAATCTTTTACAACCTTTCTTTTCTAAACAAATTTGTCTGTGTATTTCTGCGCATCTTCTACAGAGCCTGTCTTTCTGTTTATACTGAATCGAGCAGCGACAGAGCCAAAGTCTTCTTCCTACTATAGCTAATGGTTTTGATTGTGGTATGTGTTGACAGTATACTAACCAGCCAGCAAATTACTTGTATATACAACGCCTAGGCCACGCAGGGCCAGAGACCCTGGTTGCCATGGTGGTCCCCTGCAGCTCCACTATGGAACAAACTAAGCGCTGGCAGACCGGCAGGCAGCGCATACCGGATCCAGCCCATCCAGGAAAGAGCCAAACGTCCTCTGTGGACTATAAACAATAGGGCTTCTGGTTTTGTCTCATGTTTGTGGGAACACAGAAAGAGAATGAGAGAGCATGTGATGGAGTCCCGGACAGGGGGTGGAGATGGAGGGCCTCCTCTACAGTTTCTGATCTTTCTGTGCGCTCATTCATTCCTGCTGTGTGAGAACATAGCCGGAGAATCTCACACCATTACTTCAGTAGAACATCAAACCCTGAATGGCCGCAGTGTGCCCTTGCTTGTCCATTAATATGTCAGCAAGTAAGTGTTGCTAACAAAAGTTAGGCCCATCCCTTTGTGTTCACTTTGCGGTCATGATTTGCTCAGTGATTCTCCAGACACCTGCAGGACCAGCCATCATTTGCATTTCCAGGCAGCGTTGATGTCGCTGCTGCCACACCCTCTTGGGACCTTTTATATATGGTTCATCCCTTGAGAAGCTGATTGCTCGCTCCTTCTATCACATAGCACTTTGAGTTCTAGCTTGTTACATTGTTTCCGGCTTTCTCTAATGTAAAAGAGGGATGTTGTCAATAAGGGTATTGATTATATTGCATTAGTGTTGTGATTGTTTTAGTCAGGTGGAAGATAAAGCTTCATGAAACCTGAAACTGAAGTAAAGGCAGACATAGGAGCTCTGAAAAGACCGAGTTTAAAGCATTTAGCCTGGCTGCTGCTTTGAATTTGGTTTGGATTGCAAATCTGCGCCGGGACGCTGTGCTAGCTCTCTTTCTGTCTGTTTCTCTTCGTTTGTGTTAATCAAGTTGTGGACATGGTGTCCCAGAACTGGTGGCGCAAGCTTGTCTATCGCTGTGACAGTCTTAGTAACCAAAGCAGTGATTAGCCCACCAATACGGCAACGCTGGAGGGATTACTCGTCTATTTTTAAAATGCTCACTGGAAATCGCTTTACTGTACCAAGCAATCACCATTCTCAGTTACAGAGAGCATAACCAAGAGTGCCACATTGTTTCCTGTTATTATAAATCTGTCTTTGGATAGGCATGAGTAGCAAATATCACAAAACCTAACCTGTTTCTTGTTTTCAACAGCTAAAGGGATGTCGTTAAAAAAAATAAAAATAAAAAAAATTCCAAGTGTAGAACATGTGTCACAGAGAGTACTTGTGTGGAGGAGCCTCTTAGCCATACAGTGTCATGTGCACCTGTACATGCTCCATCTCCTTCAATCCCCTGGAGACTACATCAGTAGACACAAGTTAATAAAGGCTTTCTATTTATTTTATGATGTGCATTCAGATGGTAGATGCAGCTGTGTAATAGGAATCTAAAAGCCGAGCATTTCAGCCTGACTAAATTCAGTCAGATCAACAGAAACATAACAGTGTTTTGTCAACTCAACAAAACGCAGCAGCATTCCCAGGAGGCAGAGCGGGTTGTCACTGTTGTTGTTTATTAACCATGTTGATTTTGGAAAAGCCTTTGCACTCGCAGCAGCTTAGTGGGAACGCTATCGGGCTACACTGCTGCTCCGGTGGGTATTTTGAGTTGCTCATGGTCGGCTGCAATATCATTGTTTCAATAGAGGGTTCCCTCTTTGCCTGAGCAGCTCTTGTTTTCTTCAGCAATCAGCTTTCCAGGCTTCCCCCTGTTTATCCAGACACAGCAAGCATAAATACACAAGTTTACTCATATATACACAATCAGAAAGAGTCATATATAAACTGTGTACAGACGCCTTCAGCTAAGACCATGCATCCTTTTTTCCCCTCACTCTGACCCGACTTATCCTCACTGAAGAAAACATAGCAGCACAGCAAAGCACATGTTGTCTAAAGGGCAGACAGAACAAGAGAGTATTATTTATGGAAGCATTTTTACAAGTATTAGTTAAGGGTGGAATTCTTGGACAATCTCGCAATTCATTTCTGATTCTTGGTGTGATGATTCGGTTCTAGCTTCAAAACTATTGGTGCAGAAAAAAAAGAGGGATGCTTTATTTTGTACTAAACCATGTGCCAGACCACTGACTCCCGTCCTGCTGCGAATGAAATATAGCTGACTGTTCAGCTAAATAATCTTAATGTAGGCTACGTCTAATGGGAAAACGACAGAGGAAAACTGTAAGAGTATGCAGCTTTTTAACTAAGTTATTTTTAAAGTTATTGATTTGACTTAACTGCATTAAGTCTGAAGCAGTCGACACTCTTCTTCACTCTTCTATTAACTGTTATTACAAATATTGATTTTTGGCACTTGTGAATTAATGCAGAGTCAGTGAAGATACCACTTGAATTTCTGATTTTAAGCTTTTTTATTTTTTTTTTTAAAGCCAGTATAATATTAGTTGGCCAGGGTACTATAAAGTGTATTAACCTGGGATGTAAATGTAGGGTAGTTTCATTACTTTGTCGTTTTCCAGTTTGCTTGTCAACAGTAAATTAAGAATCAAGAGCATATTAAATACAGATTTATTAAACAGCTGCTGAGAAAACAAAGATGGAAAGGTTTAATGTAGTTCATACAGATGTCAAACTGGAAAAAAGTGTCATAAAGACGTTTGTTGTTTTCAGTAAATCTGGAAATCCAGACTCCTCATACAATTTCTTTTCTTCTTTCGAAAAGCAAATAATTGCTACCTAAATCTATTTTTGCATGACTATGTACAGCTTTTATCTGCTCTGATTGTTGTATTTTTAGACCACATCTTAGCTCCTGCAGTTCCAAGCTTTTAATACGTAGTGGTAAGCTCAGACGTCTTCTGGCTTGACTTTCGGCTGTGTTTACTCCCCGCACAGATCAAAGACACCAGGACAGGTGTAAGCACTCTAAATGGGAGTTAGTCAGGCTGTCACTCACACCGACCTCACCACGCCCTTCTCTCTGTGTGGCCCTTTCAACCCGGGGGACTGGAGCCGGATAAGGGTAGTCATGGCTGAAAGTGCCACTTAGCTGAAACACAAACACCGAGGCGCATACGTGCCGGCTGTACCAGCAATTAATAGTGTTTTGTGTCATTTAGAAGCAGACATACGCCCACTTTTCTTTATGCGTCCTGTAGATTTTGCGTGAGAATATTAGTGGATTTAGCTGCGCTGTGCTCTGTTTTTGGTTTTGGTCTTTCTCACACACCTGAGGTAAAAGTGTGGGTGGGAGCAGAGGAAGTGGAATGTAGGTTTACAGTCATGAGTAGGTGGATGGTTGTATTGTTGGCCGATGTGTGTGTGTGTGTGGGTTTTCTGTTGAGGCCAGTGGGAGTGTTGCGCTCCACGCTGCATATATGGACCACAGTGGACCAGACTAAGCCGCATAATAAATGTCATTATTCATTTGTCAGAGTGAAGGGCTGCGAGTCTGTAGTCGGTTGAGATAATTTTTTTGGTCAGTGGATGAAGTCTTTGTCCCCATTAGCGGTGCAGAGTGTCCAGAGCACTGTGGGAATCCATTGTTTACCGTCCATTCTTCATTAATAATCCACCGTCACTCCTTTTCTCTCAGCTCTCTTCTCTACTTCGCACACAATCTTGCTTTTCTTCCCGGCGCTGTTCTCCCCACACGCCTTCTCTGTCCTTCTTAGTCATTCCTGCCTTTTGTTACCCATTGCCACTTTCCTCTTTCAACTCTTCATCCCTTCATTTCTAGCCCCCTCTGTGTCCTCTCTGTGGTGCCCTCTCGGACAATGGAGGAATCCCCTGGCCGGGCTGCAGGAAGGGGGGCAGCTTGAGCTGGACTGTGACTGACAGCCCTGTGTGGGACTGGCTGCTTGGCCTTTGTCCTTCTGCCAAGGAAAATGGAGGGAACCCAGAGAGGTGGAACAGTGGGAAGGAGGTGGGGGGAAGAGGACCAGTTAGGGTGTCATTCATGTGTAGAAGTTTTGGGAACTCTGGGCTTCAAACGTTGCTCTGCAGGGGGAGGGGACGCTTTGGCCAAGCAGCAGGCCAACATCAGTCCATGTTGCTCTATTAGCATTGGCCTTGAAATGGCTGAGTATGTTGCTCGCTGGAACTTTTAGCTTCCCATAACTCCACACTGAAGATTTAACAAGAGGAGAAAGACTGATTCCTACTCCAGAGCTACCCAAAGCTAGAGCAGTGTGTGGTCACTCGTGTGCTGAGTTTATACCACAACAATGACTGCTGCTATCTATAGAAACGAGTGTGCAGTAATGAGCCTTTCGAGTGACCGACCAAGTTACTCAGTCAACCAAATCCTCTCTGCTTTTTTTTATTTCCCGGGACACTGAAAGAGTGCAGGGCAGCACAAAAGCATGTGCTCTCCCCTCCCCTCTCTTTGAGCCCCTCACCCCAGTAGTGTGCATGCAATGTGTGTGTGGATGTGTAGTTTGTGTGCATTGTGAGGGAACGGGATATTTGGAAGAGTGGGGACATGAGGACTGGGCCGACAGGGCAGATCTGGCACAAGATTAAGAGGCTCAGGAATGTGTGAATAGGAATTTCATTTGTGAGTAAGAGTAAAGAGAGAAATGTAATGACTGTGTGTAATTTGACTTTGACTGTAAGTTGGTCTGATTTATGTGTGGATCTTTTGATTGAATTCCTCTATAGACAAGTTGGAACATGATCAATTTGGTTAAGACCTTTTGGTTTCTTTTTGATAGATGCTAAGACTTTATCATTGACTCTGCAGAAAATGCACCAACTGCTCTTTTTCTTTAATGTTTTTTAAATGCCTTTTTATGCAATATGTTTACATAGTGCTCATAGGTTGATGACTTAGAGTGGCTGCACTTTCTCCATGATCTCCTGCAGTAAGTGCGCCCTGTAGAAGGAAGGGGGAATTAAGCTGTGTGTTTGCAGGGCGGGACGAGCTTGCTCTCTCTGTAGTCAGATGGCATGATTGGAGGGAAACTATAAGCTAAATGGAATCACTTGACTGGAACACTGCGGCCTCTGTAAACGTCAGACTTCATCTCGCTGCACCTACACTGGACTCATACAGAGAACATACAGTTTACTCACAAACACGCACACACTTTGCCTCTTGGATATCTGCAGTCACATTTTAATTGGTTTTTCTGGAGTGATGTGAGGTCCACAAACATTAACATTCCTCCCGGTAAATTTACAGTCTCTTCCAATGCACATAAACACACTCATAAACACTCTTACACAAACACCAATACACATGAATACACAAGTATGTGTGTCAACATACTGGCCTATCCCCCAGACATACACATGCTGAGTCCTACTACTGTAGCCAGAGTTTTTTTGGCAGCATTTGCCAAGATCCTGTAAACAGTAGTGTGTTCTCACTTAAAGACCTACAGCGCAGGATCTGCTCTGCTTTCACTAAAGGATGACTGAAATGCGCAAACATGCATGCACACACATACAAACACATCCTGAGGCACATTGACACACTCTGCCTTATCTGCATCGTCCAGCTTAGCTTACATTCCACTTAGACAAAGACAAAGCATCTTAGGACTGTCCGTGTACATGCACTGAACTGCGGCATGTCTTTAGCTTAACCTCTGTGTTTGGGTTGCACTGCTTTCTGTCCTGGGTCACTTGTGGCTTAACAGGCTTGATTTACTGTAAATAATAAGCACAAGTAAGGGATTTCCTAAATAATTGCCCATACCTGAGAGCAAATGTTACACTAGCTTGATTTAGCTGCATAGTGGATGCTACACAGACTCTATCCTCCCCGTTGTGAGACCATAGTCCAAGTGAATCTGTGCAGCTGTGTCAGTTCTCATGGCTGCTCTAACCACCTTTAATGTAATTTACCTGCTGCTTTTTTTCCCCTCTGAATCTCAAAGCACTTTAAAATGGATGCAGGCAACTTTTTTTATTTAATCAATCACATTTGTTTTGATGTTTTGGCTGCCAAAGCGTTCAGCTGTATTTGGCAGTCTCTTTGGCCTTTTCCCTTTCTAAAAACCTCTCTGTCCGTAGAAACAGACATACTAGTCAAACAGAATGTTCCTACTACATTTTACAGACTTGTCAGCTGCAAGCAGGTGGCTGGTGTTGATTTCCAGTTCAGTTAAATATTTGCTGTTTAATGCTTTTCATGATTATCCATCTTCTTCAGACACAAGCGAGACGAATGAAAAGTATGTCGAACCGTCTGAACCCCAAAACCGGCGGGCAAGTTTAAAGGGCCTGCTATCTTTAAAAGAAATGCAAAAATGACACCATTTATTAAAGCAGAAACTGTAAAAACACAAAGCATTGGGTGTTACCAGTACCTGTATTGGTAGAGGGCACTTGGAAAAGTGTTGCCTGTATTGATTCCGGATTGGTTCAGTGTTTGTACAAAAACTAATCAAAGAGATTTAACTTCACTGTTTTTCATTGGTAATAATTTGCATCATTGTAGATGTGTTGCATGGAAGATCTTTTTATTTCAGTGGCTGTGCTGGTTTCATAGAGCTGCAGGACTTTCATTTTGCATTGAAAAATGAGCCCATATTGAGTAAAAAAATGGGGCAATTGTGACCAAAAAAATCCCAGAAACTCTGGGGTTCAGAGGGTTAAAGTGAGCTGTGTGGACTTGCATGCTGTATATTACCATTAGTGCTATGAGACCCCACACTGCCCTCTGCTGACACCTATCCTTTACCCACCTCCCCTCTCTCTCCTCTCTGCTCTATAGTAATACATCCTCCCGTTCACAGCTTCACTCCCTTCCTTATACAAACAACTCTTGCAAGGGCCTCATTAAAACATCCTAGCCTCAAAGTTGTAAAGGGAAAAGTAGCACACTGGTTCTCACCAATGTGCCTTCTCACTCTAAAAATGGCAACACACACAATCACAGTTGTGTAAAGGCTGCCTGAGCAGACTGCCGTGGCTCAGTAGCACAATAAAGAGACGGTGGCGGTACACTAAATCCCACTGCTCCCACTTGTTATTCCAATTGACCCATTGACCCGTATAACACTGCTGGTTCTCTATTGTTAGATTTGAAAATACAATCAGTCATTGGGAAACGGCAGGAACATCAGGCAAGTTTACACTGTTAGCAGTTATAAAATCAGATGCCTCAAAGAACAGAATCGTCACGTTGCTGTGGTAAACATCTTTATTTGATGTGACAAGGCATGCTACAGCTATTCAGACAGAAACATACTATGAAGACAAGTATGTTGTAAAGCAAATCTTGGTGTTTTGCTTCAGTGTTGGAGGAAAACTGGTTTGAGGATTGGATACGGCATTGCTGTTGCATCCTAGAAAAACACAGACAGGCCTGTCTGCAAGAGGCCGGTCAGGAGTGAATGGCCATCTTTGTGAGTGTTCGTAATTACTTGTTCACAGGCATGATTGCATTACTGTCCAGTTTTCCACTCATCGCTGATCAAGCTCTGGGCAGCATCAAGAGTGGAAGAGAGGAATGCACTGATGCAAAAGCTTTCGATGGAAGAGCTGCTGATTGTCTAGCTGCAGTAGGCTTTCAAACTTTGCCTCGCCGTGTGAACTAAAAGCTCAATTAGTGTCTAAAGAGATGTGAAATATGGTTTTTAAGTTGTCGTATTTGCAATTTTCAAAGCCCCTCCCCCCCAACCTGAGAGATGTTTCATCTTCGAGTGTCACCTGTTCTGCCAGCCAGGTCGCGTCCCTACCTGAGGGGTAGTCCCCATCTGGGCTGGGCCCCGGTCACATGCTCGCCCACAGCTCCTGTTTCCTGGTCCTGCCATCTGATTCCTCTCACCTGCTACTTTGTGAGCCAACACCCTCTGTGTCTCTCTCTGGTTTTGCCCTCCTGCTGTATTTATCTGCCCCCCTCCCCCTCCACCACCATTTCCCTCACCATCAGCTGGAGGACTCCAGCCTTCCAGTCAAATTCTGCGGTATTTTGAATATTGGGAAAGCACTGACAAGAACAGTCTTGCATGACTGGCAAAACCTGAACAGATTCTGGGAAAAAATGCCTTGCTGCTGTATCCACCTCACACATCCCTCCCATCCAAGCACAATACACATAACTAGTTAAGAGCAGGAAATGTCTGTCATCGAGGAACTGCAGCTTTCTTTTCTTTGGCAGCGTAATTGTAGAGCTGTCTCCCAGCATGTTGCATCGAGTGTGTGTTTTTACACTTTGTCACACAGAATCCTGACAATACACATCAAAGAGGGTTTTGTTTTATCTGATTCTACCATATGTTTACGCAACAGTTTCGAGACACGGGTGCAACAGCTTTTTTACAGCTTTAACCACGGCAGAGACGGAGGAGTTTAGAAATTGTCTGGCTTTTTCGGTTTTGGATATTAATTTGTGGTAATTGACACACAAAGGCTTTTTTCAGGAGAAGATTTTGCTGACAGTCTGAGGTTTAATTTGAATTAAGGTTTAGTCTCCAAGCCTGCAGACATCGGTGCATCCCTGAATAATGAGTTTATACTCATTTCTACCCGAGAAATCTCTAGTCGGCAAGTTCGTCTAGAGTCTTCCTCCCTTGCAGCGTCTGAGAAATCTGCCTTTTGACAGGGTGCACAGTGGCTCCTCTGTGGACTGCAGAACCAGGGACTGATTGAGGGGTTAATAACTGCATAGTTTTGGCTTGTTCCTCGTGCTGTTCCTCGCCAGCCTGTCTTGTCTGTCCATCTGAACGGCAGATGACACACAGACACACACAGTGCGGCTGGCGGAGGAATGTTTCTGAATGGTGTCCTGTCCAACAACCAGGCTCTTGTGAAAGCACTTGGCATGGCCACAGCCGCAGCACTCTGCTCAGCTCTCCAAACGAAAGCCACTTTGTTTGGCTGGCGTTGCCATGGCGAGGAGGATTTTTTTTTTTTTGGGAATATAAGGATGGAATGTTTTTAAAACCAGTTCTGGAGACGCGCCTCTGTTGAATATACAGGATGTTTTGTGTGTCCACTTTGCAGTTATTGTCAAGGCAGAGAGGAATTTCCTCAACATTTAGGGAACTGACGCACTGTGTAGGATGTTTGACCAAAACAATTAGTCGATTAATCTATTAGTGGATTGTTGGGATCATTTATTCATCTTGTATGTTTTTATTCATGCAGAAACTCAAATCATGTGATGGTGTACTGCTTTTCTTTCTTTCATTTATGTCTCTGTGAAATCATTATCCTTCTGTTTTGGACAGTTGGTCACAAGAAACAAAATATCAGAACACATAATCTTTAATTTTGGGAACTTTTTATGCCCATGTTTTCTATTTTACATTTTTTATGACACTGTTGATAGAAAAGGAAATAATCCATGGAATAATCAAAAATGAAATTAGTAAATAATTGTGTGTGGCTACTTGATGGTTGATCAGTTTTTAAGGGCTGCAACTAACAATTATTTTTCTTAATTTAAGTTGTTTAGTCTATAAAATGTCAAAAACTTTTTAATAGTGTTTCCCAAAGTGCAAGATATCGTCATCAGTTGTCTCATTTTGACCACAACCTGAAGACATTCAGTTTACTGTCACAGAGGAGTAAAGAAACCAGAGAATGTTTAAATTTAAGTTTGTTTCTTAAAATAGAAAAGAAAAAAAAAAGAATCAATTATGAAAGTACTTGGAAATTAGCCGACAGGTAATTTATTAACTCTAGAGATGAGATGACAGTATGTACACTTTTGGTCCAAAAATGCCTGAAATTTAGCTGAAAGAATTAGTCAATGGAAAGAAACTGTTAGCATCTATTTTGGTAATTGATTTCTTGTTTTTCCAGCAAGTGTTCGACATTCTCAGGCTCCACCTTTTCAAATGTGATGGTCTGCTGATTTTGACTTGCTGTACATTTTAATAAAGTGAATAGTGAAGTGTTGAAGTGAGACTTGAAATGAGTACCCAAGGAGTATTTCATGTTTTTCATTAACGTGCTATCCTCGTGTCTCCACAGCCTTTTTTCAGACTACTGAACCTACGGAAGCTCGGCCTGAGTGACAATGAGATCCACAGACTCCCTCCTGAGGTGGCCAACTTCATGCACCTGGTGGAATTGGACATCTCCAGAAACGGTACACAAATACAAATTCCCTGTGAACTTTAGTTTCTCTACCACCTATGCTTGCAAGACTCCCCTGTAATCCACAGTTGCTTTGTTTGCTTAAAAATAATCTTCCACGCCTGCCTAAAACACCCCCCAATGGTGACTCTACATGCTCTAGATATTTTACTACCTATGTTTTTGTTTTGTTTCCATACTTGTCTTCTACCTCCATTTTGTAAACACACCTGGCAGTTCAGCCCAGTTCACCTGGAAAGTCCCTGAATTTTTGTCACGTAGATGATTCACTCATGGCTTCATGGTTGAGCTTTTTAAGAATCTGGGGAAAGCACAGTTTGTTTTTGGCAAATCTTTAAATGACACTTTTGGAAGAAAGTGACTTTGATGAAATATTGTGATTTTAAGCTCAGATCTGGTCAATTTTTTGGACAAAATTGAAAAGTTCAAGGACCATAGGAAGGTTTGAAACACAATGATTGTCTCTGTGTTTGCAGTTTCTGACTCTGATAAATGGTATAATTTTGATAATTATTGAAACGATGACTTGCCTTTCGAACCCCCGCGGCAGGTTTTGTGGTTCAGAGGGTTAAGCAGTAAGAGCATTGCCAAATCATTTGGGGAATCAACACTCTAGCAGCAGTCTTTGCATATTAGCAGGCCATCTTTGCTAGATTATCCAATCCACCTCCAGGCACAACAGACATTCATGCACCAATCTCTGTGCCCTTGAAATATGTCTAAACGACAAGCAAAGAAATGAATTCGACTCCCTAAAGAAGCTGAAAATAACTGCAGATTCGGCCCTCGGTCATACATGTTGCAGAGCGGAAAGATGAAATTCCAGCCAGGCCTGCTATATTGTTTTCTGCTGTAACCTGCACAAATACCTTGCCCTTTCAGCGTCCTTGCATGCTGCACACAAACACAGCTATAGCGGCAGGATGGGCCTCGATGGTGGATACGAGACATCTGCTCTGCTACACAGTGCATCAAGTGCTGTGGGAGCAGTGTGCAGTGGCCTGTAAGGGCCTTTCCCATCTGTCTGCCTGTCTGCCTCCCTGCTCCTGCTGCAGGACAGCGCTGAGCCAGATCAGTGTGATGGGCTGCTTTGCTCAGTAGGGATTTCTTAACATGCACCTGCAGCATGCACAAGTGGAAGTTCGTTTCCTGATCAGGCCATTGGGTCATATTTTTCCCGTGCTTTTTTTTTTTTTTTTAACACCAGATGAAGCAGGCAAAAGTTGAGCTACCGTCTATGCTATTTGTAACTGTGCAAACTATTTTATTATCTTTTTTAATGTGTGAAGTTGCATTCATCTACCTGTAATCCAGAGAGTGATTGGTGTTTTTGGAAAGCACTACTTTTAGTTGGGTTCCAATGTACTCTGAGAATGCCAAATAATGCATGTAGGAAAAATATGTCAATTTAAGACTAATGCAAAAATGTTGCTTCCATTTTTATTTTGCGTTCCAGTACAGCACGTTTCTTAAATCCATTCTATCTATTTTACAAACTGGATGAGACAGCTA
This sequence comes from Stegastes partitus, assembly GCF_000690725.1. NCBI lineage: Eukaryota > Metazoa > Chordata > Actinopteri > Pomacentridae > Stegastes > Stegastes partitus. The sequence goes on along the minus strand of NW_007578397.1, from coordinate 58,041 downwards.
CCACTTTGTTTAATGTATTTATAGTTTTATCAGTCTACAGTCAATGTTTCCTTCTTTATTATTTATGCATTTTACCACACATGGGCAATAAAATGCTTTTATATACAGATGCGGGGGTCAAGTGCACTGAACTTAGATGGAATTGCAGTTTTACTTGATGGGAGAAAAAGACTTTGACCTCCATAGTACAACTTTCTGCTCATTTTTCCTTTTTCTTTTCTCTGACTTCTCTGCTCTTATCCATCTGGTTGTGATTAAAAGGAACTTAAAATGATTTGCTCTATAGAATACAACCCCCCCACACACTCTACATCTGTGTCCATGGTGCTGACTTCTGCCCTCTCCCCATCCTTTCCTTTCTCCTGCAGACATTCCTGAGATCCCAGAGAGCATTAAGTTTTGCAAGGCCTTGGAGATCGCAGACTTCAGCGGAAACCCCCTCTCCAGGTGAGTGGATTGTAACAGCCCATCACTATTCATCATCACTGTGAGGGGGAAAAAAAAGATATATACCGTGCCTTTCTAGAAACAGTAAGCAGAGTGGGGGTCTGTGCTGCTTTTACACATGAAACAACGCATGATAAGTGACATTTGTTTGCTCCAATTACTTTGATAAATGTGCACTGACTTGTAATGTGCGTGTGTGGGTCTGTATATACAGTACGTAATGTGTGAAGCTTGAAATAGTTTTATTCAAGAAAAGATTACGCACAGCACATGAGCATATACACGGTTTGTGTGACTTTGTTGCTCTCTGACCGAACACGGCTCTGTTTAAAATGCACAATAACCTCATCAGGATACCAGTTAATTCCAGTTTTTCCTATACAAAGCCACTGTTGCACCCCCACTACGTTGATCTGTCACCTTTAACTCCCTGCTATAGAGGAGCGATGGAACAACTGGCTGAAGCTTTGATGCTGAATACTTCACCAGATGGGAATATCTAGCGGTCCAGTAGTCTGCGTGTGAGTTGAATGATCCCATGCAGTGCGAAACAAAAGCCTAAGAGACTCCACTTTCCCCCCCTCCTGTCTTTCTGCCTCAGATTGCCGGATGGTTTTACTCAGCTCCGAGCGCTGGCTCACTTGGCACTCAACGACGTGTCATTACAGACGTTACCCGGCGACATCGGAAAGTATGTACACATTCACAAAGGCTCATAGTAGAAAATGTGATGGAGTGTTATTTTTGGTATTTTTCTTGGAAACTGTGTTTTCCCCTCCAGTAGTTTCAAAAACCGTTTCTAATTTCATATTTTCATTATGTAACAGATTTATTTTAAGCAATAATGTCTGATGCTAATCATCACAATTTTGAAACTCTGCTCCTAAACAGTTGTTCATGAGCTGAAATAATAATTTATCTATATACATCCATTTAGATTAACCCTCTTAATCCCAAAGCTTGCTGGCAGGTTTGAAAGGCTTGATACCTTTAAAAAAAACATCACCAAAATTACACAATTTGTCATAGAAAGAAAGTGTAGAAGCAAAAAGAATTGTCCGTTTTTGAACTTTCAGCTGGTCTTTGAACTACTTATTTGTGCCATATGATGTAGTTGGAAAAATTAACCAAATGTAAGCCTAAAATCATGATATTTAATCAAAATCACTTCATTCTACGTCTTTTTTAAAGATCAGTCAAAAATAAACCCTTTGCACTAACCGCATTCCTTCAAAAACAAAAAGCTTCTAAATGCAAGCCATGAGTGACTCAGCTGCAACCAACAGTCACGTGACAAAAATTGAGGGACTTTTAGGCTAAGCTGGACTGAATTGCACTGAACTACTTGGAGAAATTCAACTTTTGTCTTTCTTTTTTTTTTATGATTTATGGCATTAAAACTTTGTCATACTGCAGCAAAAAAAAAAAAAACACCCAGAAACTCTTTGGAGTTCAGAGGGTTAATCAAAAATACTAAAGTCTGTCAGTGTTAGCTTTAAAATGTGATATTTTTTATTCAATTATTGTCTTTAGGATGTCATCAGCTGGTTAGATTAAACATCTGTAAAAAGCAAAAAACGTGAAAGGCCTCTTGCACAATTCTGCAATTCTTTAAGATGAAGATAAAAAAAAAAAAAAGACAATAGATTCGTTTATAATCAGTATAAATGTTACCTGCAGCGTTGAATGAATTCTACTGCTTGAGAAACAGCCTAGATTCTATTTTGTTATCAAAATTGTTAATGCTGCCTATCAATCAGTAACTGTTTGCTGTTGTCTGACTGAAGGCCTCAGTTAGATCCTTGATATTTAGAAGACTGAGCAGGTTTTCAAGGAGTGTAATTCTGTTGCCCAGTGGGCTCCCAGGCAGCTGGTCTCTGGGCTCTGGGCCACTGCTGTGCTCAGACAGATGGAGGAGCCCCTCACCATGCCAGGCAGCCCAGACGAACAGACCTGCCATCTGACTAACCAACCTGCCTCTCCTCTCCTCTCCCTGCCTCCCCCATCCTCTCCTGCCAACTCCTACTCCTCGTTTTCTTCTTCTTGCCTCCTTTTCTCTGCTGCTCCTCCTTTTGTAGTCTGGCCAACCTGGTGACGTTGGAGCTCAGGGAGAACCTGTTGAAGTCTCTGCCCACGTAAGTGTCGCCTCTGCTCAGTGTGCACGTGCCGGGTCCCTTTGTTTTCTAATCCTCCATCATCTTCAGAACAATTGGCATCAAGAACTTTGTTATACTCATTATGAAAACGCACATTCTTTGAGTTGAACTTTGTCACCTACAAGTGCAATAGTTTTGTGGAAGAACATGACACAAACCTGTAGTTACGTGTTGCAGCATAAGTTTAAAGACATTCTTTACATATGTCCACACATGTGAATGAACGGTATGTTGCTGCCCCATGCAAAGCTGTACTCATTGTTCTTTCGGGTCGCATATTTGTGTGACTTAACCACTTGTGTCATGCTGTATGCAGGTCGCTCTCTTTCCTGGTGAAACTGGAACAGCTGGACTTGGGCAGCAATGAACTGGAAGTTTTGGTAAGTCAACATCCTTACATCGCTTTTAATCATACAATAAACAGTAGATAAGACATTGTGCTATTGATTGCTCAAACAACACCCTTGCTTGTGACTTAAAACAATATATTACATGTTTGCGCAGCTAGTGCAGCACACACTCGGAGTGACACGTATCACAAATGTCCTTCTCACATTCCCACCTCAGTAATTATGATCCGAACCACATGTTTACCTCACCAAACACAGCAGAGGCGGTGTGTCAGAACTGAGGCCCTGCCTGCACTGTACCGCAGAGCGAGCGCTGCTTTTAGCCTGGGAACGCCCACCTGTCTCAATAGGACAGGGTAAACAATGCCTCAGGACCTGACAAAGGGCGGAGGCTGAGCAAACAGTTGACATCATGATGAAACCTTGCTTGCATGTCTGTCACTGCTCCGCTGACATTTGTCCTCAATCTCATTTACACGTCATTGCCTTAAATTTTGAACTCCTTTTGGGACATTTTTGCCATGCATAATTGCTGAAACAGATTTTGGAGCTTTTCCTGTGTTTTTCTCTCAAGTAGTTTCAGAAATTTGTAATTATCTAGCAGATTTTTAAACCCATAGTCTCTGCTTTAAAAACTGCTAATCAGTTAATTTTGAAACTCTGCTTTGATCAACCCTCCAAAACCCCAAACCTGCCAGCTGGGTCTTTAAAAACACGCCAAAATGACAGTGTTTATTATAGATAAAACAGAAACAGATAATCAGATTGTGAACTCTCTGTGAACTAACCATCTGTTATGTGCAATTTTGTTAGAAAAAATAACCAAATCTAAGCTTAAACTCCTGGTATTTCACCACTTTATTCTACACATCTCGTTTAACAATTTTCCAAAAAACAACCCCTTAACAGGAACCAAATTCTTTAAAAAAACAATGACTTGTGCTCCTCTCAATGCAACTGTGACGATTTGAGTGACTCAGCAACGACCAACAATCATGTGACAAAAATTCAGGTACTTTCCGGCTGAACTGCATTCAACTCACCAAAGGAACAAAAGTGAAACAACAGACCCAAGATTTTCATTTAGGAACAATAAATTAAATAATGGTAAAGCTGTTTTGTAAAAATCCAAAGCATTGTTTCAGGCCTCCTAAACAGGCCACGTTGTACCACAGACTGACATAAAATCTTTGACGTAATCATCTGTAACCAAACAATTCATCTACAAATTGCTTTCAGGCGCATGATTTCTGGCCTCAACCTTTCTAATAGCTTTCAAATGGAGCATGATTCCACGAACACATGAATGTGTTGTTCAGACCTCAAATTGACTTTTCACCAGAAGAATTTACAAAAATAGCCAACCTCCTTTTCTCAAAGCGCTCTCTTTGTTTCTCTCTTACTTATCAAATTTTTCTTCTAGCCCGACACCCTCGGCGCTCTCCCCAACCTGAGGGAACTGTGGCTAGACCGTAACCAGTTGTCCTCATTACCACCAGTAAGTACAGTTTTTTAACAAATGTTTTTTTTTTTTAAATGTTGCGAAACTGTATCGCAACCTTGCAGAATTAGCTCCCACTAGCAGCTATCCTCCCTTCGTTTTTGCTGTAAGATAGTAATTGTATTGAGTCTCCATGACTTCATCGTAAGTGGTAATTTATTGTGTGTGTTTAGGAGCTTGGAAATCTTCGGAGATTGGTGTGTCTGGATGTGTCAGAGAATCGTCTGGAGGAGCTTCCCTCAGAGCTGAGCGGCCTCCTGGCTCTCACAGACCTGCTGCTCACACAGAACCTGCTGGAGGTCATTCCAGACAGCATAGGTGAGAAATGTTTACTTAGAGATGTGGATGGAAATAACAGAGTTCAGTAGAATTATGTAATAATGAGAAATGGATGAAATTACAAAAGACACGATGTCACAGTAAAGTCTGCTGCCACCTTTTCATGTCATACCCTGTGCTGTACCCACAAAAATGGCATTATCGTTGGGTTGTATTGCTCTTATTTTGTATGTTAGAATATTTTCTCCTGCTTTCCTCAAATGTAAATAAGACAACTAAAGGCAAAACTGCATCAAAAATTGACAACTTGCTTCATTCTCATGAGTTCGTTAAAAGCTATTTTTTCAGTCTTGTGCTTTGTGTGAACAAAGTGTAATTTTTCGCCAGTTAGTGAAAGTTTGCAACCTGATTATTATGCAGTGTTGATGAAGTGAATACTGGGTCGGGCCCAGTCTGTGCAAGAGATGGGCTTTGTTAAACAAGAGCAGCACTGCCCTCTACTGGAAGAATAAATCCAGTGAGCAGTGGCACAGACAACAATAGCAACTTTCGATTTGTGTTTTTGCTTTGTCAAACTTCCTGATCTGCCTTATTCCAAAGAGTGTATCCAGACACAAAAACAGATAAATGTACATGTTTGCAGTAAAAAATAGTGTCAATTTTTGATGATAAAGAAGGCGATGATTTGTTTGGTGTTCATGTTGTGGCAGGTTGTTAATCGTACCGTGTTTGTCTCCAGGCTGCCTGAAGCAGCTTTCCATCCTGAAGGTGGATCAGAACAGACTAACTCACCTGACGGATTCAATAGGAGAGTGTGAAAACCTCACAGAACTCGTCCTGACAGAGAACCTTTTACAGGTATAAAGATATCAAATCCCTATCTTAACTTTGCACTGACCCATTTGGAATTCATGCACGCCCATTATAATGTTCAAGTCTCATTAACAGCAATTAAGTTTCATTATTGATTCCACTGACTGTTAATGTCCTCTGTCCTCCCTTCCTCCCTCAAAGTCACTTCCTCGCTCGCTGGGCAAGCTGAAGAAGCTGACGAACCTGAATGTAGACCGCAACCGGCTGGGCAGCGTGCCCAAAGAGCTGGGCGGCTGTGCCAGCCTCAACGTTCTCTCATTGAGGGACAACCGCCTGGGCAAACTGCCTGCTGAGCTTGCAGATGCCACTGAGCTGCATGTGCTGGACGTGGCTGGAAACAGGTACCTTTACTTATCGCGCTGAGCTGTTAATAATACACAGCAGCTCGTCCTGCAAAGGTTCAAGAGCTGAGCACAGCGTATTTGCCAAAATGGACCAATATCTTATTTATAAAGACGTTACACCTCCAACTTTGCTCCTTTAATGTGATCAAGAGCGAACAGTTAAACTTATGTTGGTGTATTTTTTAAAGCTACCGTGCTACATTATGGAAATTATGTTTTGGCAAACTTCAAGCGATGATGTTATGTCAGAGGTTTGAGAGTTTTGTGATTGAACTGTGTAAGATCATAGAAGTATCAGGTGGATCATATTTTGTTTTTATCCACTGAAAAGAAAATATTGACTCATCTTATCTCATCCCTACTTTTGTGCAGATTACAAAACTTGCCTTTTGCCCTGACAAACCTCAATCTCAAGGCCATGTGGCTCGCAGAGAACCAGTCGCAGCCGATGCTCAAGTTCCAGACGGAGGATGACGAGCGAACAGGAGAGAAAGTGTTGACGTGCTATTTACTGCCCCAGCAGCCTTCCCCGAGCCTAGGTCAGAAACAGTTTGTTTAAGCAATATTAGGATTTCTTTTGTTGTCATGACATCTAAGTTGTCAGTGGGAAGATTTTCTGTACCCCTGGCTTACCAAACTTAGATTATATAACAGAATATACAGACCTGTCCAACCCTGCAGTCATTATTATCTATGTTTTTTTCTCAACAGGATTTGTATTGTTTTGCATTCAATTTAATTTAGCTACCATGTTAACTTGAATGCTTTGACATCCTTCCCTCTTTTGCCCTCCTCTTCATTTTCACAGAGAACCTGCTGCAGAACAGTGTAGATGACAGTTGGACAGACAGCAACCTGAATCGGGTTTCAGTCATTCAGTTCCAGGAGGAGACCAAGGCCGAGGAGGAGGACGATGAGGCTGCTGCAGAGCGCAGAGTGAGGACACACAACGATGCAGTGTCATCTTCTGTTTCTTTCGTGTCCCTCAGCTTTGAGGATTTGTTTTTGATGGATGTGTTGCCCTCCAAAGCTTCAGCATTAATATCTCTGTTGTCATTGAAGCTGCTTCAAGTGAAACAAAATCCAGTCTAAATGAATGTGGTTTATTGTTCTTGGTGTCCCAGAACCAGTTTCTGTGCACGATGATGGTTATGACTTTGACTCAAGCATTTGTAATGTATGTTATGATCCTAGGAGCTTCACTTAAAAGCGCTTGAACTTTCTGGTTTATGAAGGTGTTTGACCTCTCATACAAACTGATGAAACCTCGTCTTCAAGAACTAAAAAGAGAAGTCCAGTTGCATTTTACTGAAGCTCTTAGGAATACCATGATCTGGCTGACTGAGAATCTACACAGGCATATGTTTGTTATGTAATTCTCATTCACTTTTTTTCTCTTCAGGGACTCCAGCGCAGAGCCACACCGCACCCCAGTGAGCTTAAGGTGATGAAGAAGGTGATCGAGGAGAGGAGGAACGAAGCCTACACATCCAGGCCTGATGGAGAGGAAGAGTCTCTAGACCCACAGGTACAAACACCATACTGTATAATTAACGTTCTGTCAGTAATATAATAATTTAGCTGCCTTGCTAAATAGGAAAAATCATTGGGGAATCTGGGTCATTACCAGCTTTTATGGAAAATAAACAAAAGCGCTTTTCTACTTATTTTTGCTGTGTTGTTAATCACATCTTTACAGACCTCCTGAGCACAAAACGAAACTAAAATATTCCTGTTATTTGTGTACTGGAAATGTAGGAGAAACGGCTCAGTGACCTTTCCAATCAGAGCCACGACTCCCAGGTGTCCAATAGCACGCTGTCAGCCACCTCCCATGAGGACAGACAAAACGTGACGGTGGTCTCTCAGAAGGAGGACCTCGTGGATGGCCATTCCCCTCAGGAGGAGGAAGACCTGGATGAGATGGAGGTGGAGTACATTGAGGTGAATGCTGGAAACATCTCATCCATGACGATCCTTTACTTCCCCTTTTCCTGTACAACTCTAAAATCTCCTCCCTCCCTCTCTCTAGCCCACTGTGCACTTTGCAGAAGAACCCATCATCCGCGGCGGGGACGAGGACGACGAAGAGGATGGCGAGGACGGCGAGAGGAGCGACGAGGAGGACGAGAGGCCGGCTTTCCCCGCGGAGAAGCAGCGTCTGATCAGAAAGGACACGCCGCACTACAAGAAGCACTTCAAAATCACCAAGCTGCCCAAACCCGAGGCCGTGGCCGCGCTGCTGCAGGGCTTCAGCCCCGACGGCCTCAACTCTCAGGCCGCCGAGGACGAGCAGGACGACGAGGAAGAGCAAAGCTTGGGAACCCCTCAACACCACCACAGAGCAGAGGAGCTGGAGGACAGCCGGCATCAGGTCAACTCCAGTCAAGTGAAGGTAAAGGAGAGATCCCAACACTGGCAGGATGCAGTTTGGGAATGTGTGTGTAAAAATTCTTATATAAGTAGAGAAATATAATCCTCACCTGCATTCACGTATACACAAATAAGCAATACAGCAGAAAAGCTTAGTCTTAAGCACACTACACGCCAATAAGAATATATTTTTGCTTTGCTTATTGCCTCTTTGTAAACACTGTTTGCATAGAGTGCCCTCACCACCTTGCACGTTGCATTCAGTTTGGAGTGGGCTGCTGGCACTTCAGATGGATGTGGCGATGCATGCAGGGTCATTGTGGAAATGACGACGTCTTCCCTTGTGCTATAAATCAAGGTTAAGAGTTGATAGTTTAACCACAAACTCTCTAGCAGTCTCACCTAGCTCCCTCAAATTATATAACAACATCATTTCGTGGTTGACGTAAATCAGCTGGAGGCTTATTTTAAACCTCTGTTTCCACATAAAACTGCATTTTTAATTTTTGCCTACATGCGAATAACACAGCAGTTCTTTGACGAATCCAGCCTTTCTTGCACATCACCAGCCCAGTTCAGCACTAAATTTCTCACCATTATCAGCCACCTGCCGATTTAATTAAATAATGACATTTTCACACTCTGCTTTTGTAACATTGTGCGTATGTGTGCTTTAAAGTGTGAATGGAGCGAGTGAAGTCTGCTCAGGTGCTGCTTATGAAAGTGAATCTCTTTATCGATCATTAGTGTTTGGGGAGATTTAATGAGATCTGATGATTTAAAATGCTAATTGTAGAAATGCTTTATTTAACACAATGATCTGCTTAAAAAAAAAAAAATCTGTTTTGTGTGTGTGTTTATGGATGTGGGTCTGTTTGTGTGGATGAACTCGGGCCAACCAGAACATTTATTGGCAGAGCTGGAATGAGAGATCCAACGGGCCTTGTTTGTGTCCAAGTTATTATGAGATGTTGAAGTTGTTGAAGAGTAGGATTCTTCTAGTAAATCAAATTCAGCAAAGTTCGTTTCTTTTAATTTTTAATTTTTTTTTTGCCGAACATTCAGAGTGTCATCTTGTAGTTATGTTCAGATTTTTTGGGCCGAAACTGTTCCGTAGCTTCTCTCAGTCTTTACATAAGTAGGCCTGTTGTCTACATTCAGTCTTGCTACCGGAGGAGATTGCTATTTGTGGTGTGGAGGCTGGGCTTGTTCTGGTTTGGGAGCTTTTGCCTTCTTTTGTCCGCTCTCTCTACACTGTGTGTTGTTGGTTTTTTTTGCGCTGTAGCTCAGCTCCTTGGTCTTGTCTTTCCACCTCTGCCTTTATTTGCTTGTTGGTGGCTGGGGAGCGAATGTGGAATCACTTCTGCTTCAAGGTGTTCCATCCCAGTGGACTTTGAAGTCCTGCAAGCAGATAGTGAAGTGTTGAGTGTGTTGGGTGAAGTTTATGAAAAGTGTGAGGAAAGTGTTTTTTTTTTCCTTTTTGTGTGTATGTGTGTGCGTGCATATTTTTATTTTGGCCTGACTAATCCGCATGCCTCTCGCTGGTTCCTGTCCTAACAGGGGGTGTCATTTGATCAAGTCAATAATCTGCTGATTGAACCTGCTCGAATTGAGGAGGAAGAGGTCTGTACCTACTCTTTCCCGTCCAATCTGTCTCTCTGTTCCTCACTCACCCACTCATTGATCCACCTGTATTCAGAAGTGGAGACAGAAAATTCACGGTTAATCCGAGCCAATCACTAGGGAACCCCTAACCACAACTCATTTACCAGAGGACCAGTGTGGCAGAACCTGGATACAGGACTGAAGTAGACATTTTACCCAATAAATGTATTTTATTTGCTGGACAGCTGGAGCGTTCAAACTGTGGTAGCAAACATGCAGGGAGGTTTAGACTAATATATTCAGTGATAATGTGCAAAGCGACAGCATTTTCACATCATGAGATTGGAGCAGCCCTTTTCATTTTCCTGTTTGTAGGCTGCAGCTCTTTTCTGTTGATACAGGAAAAGGTTAAGCTTAAGCACTTGCATGTTTACTCCCATACATCCTCCAGAGAAGCCTGTTACACGGGATTATGTTTAATCTTTGCCATTTGTTTGTCCATCCATTGAATAAACAGTGCAAGATAAATATTAAGAACATGCACTCTGTGCAAGGGCAGTCTCTTTATCATTGCACGTCATGCAGAATGACCAACCCTGTGTGGTTTCTGTTGCAATGCTAGGGCAGATTAAACTTCTGTCTTTTGTAAAGTTCATTGACAGCAGCTTTGCACATGGCACAGCACCTGAAACACTACCAGATCTCCCTAAATTCTGGGAAACCCTGGTTTTCAAAAGTAAATAATGCACTGGATGTCCACAGTTGTGTTATCCTCCTTAAACTAATCCAAAATGTTTACATACTTGTGCCTATATGTCATTCTGACTTTTTTTTGTTTTGCTAAAATGCCGGCAATGCTCCAAATAGCTACAACTCTGACTGTAGACCCAGTGGTGAAAGTCTCAGTCCCACATCAGGTTCTGGTGCACTGTGCCTCTCCTGCCTTTCCTCTGCTTCTGCTGCTTTGCGCCTTTTCATCCCCTGTCCACGCTGTGTTGCCCTGGAATGAATGGGCTGGTTGCACTGTGACGAACAAGTCTCCTTTACCAACTCCCTCCAGGTTTTCCTTCAGTGTACAGGTATACAGAGATGGTATTTAAAAGCCCATTTATGGTTTCCACATCCTCGTGTGCAGCCTGATTAAAAAGTGGACAGTGGGTGCATGTCTGTTGATATTATAACAAACATGCGATGGTATGCGTCAGCGTACGAGTAGCATCGTGCCTGGTATACAACACAGATAAACAAGCTCCTGTAGATGTTTCTAGAAACTGGCTGTGACTTTGTGCTTCCAGTAACAGATTGCACCATGTCAGTGATTGTTTCCCCAGTAAGTGGACATGATACAGGATTTCTTCCCATGTAGCTCCAAATCAAGGCTCCTCCCAACATCCAGCAACAACTGCAGTTTCTCCCCGAAATGTTTGGAGCACCATTTCCTTCCCAGCGCTTCCAGTACGTCAGGCTGCACGGTTACAAGTTTTGGGCTGCGACCCTCGTACACTCAAATAGATGCCACAGATTTTGTACCCTTGGGGACACGTGGATGTGGAAAGCATGAATCGGTCTTGACTGAGCCTCCAACCAGAAGAAGAGCTCCGGATGGATGAAGAACTTTACTGTTAATAGTCTAATTCTAATAGTGTAAGCCCGTACAAATACACATGGCTGTTATTTAAAATGCAAGAAAGAGCGTGTTTACTATTTAATGAATTGTATTTTTAGTAATCCTTTGTGGATTTATTTTTATCTACTTTTTATTTGCTTGATTTTTTTTAATGTCTCAAATAATGTCTTTGAATACACTCATACAAACTACATGAAGAAAACTTGCAAGAAACATTTGTTTTCACTCTCGTCAGATAATTGTACATGTTAGTGACTAATGCCATCTCATCACTATGAATGCTGAAGTCTCAGCAGCGCTTCAGACTCCAGAGTCTTCTCCACATCCAGGACACTTCTCTGCTCCTTTTGACATTTCCCTTTTCCCTTCCATCACTACCTCATTTATCTTCATTCCTCCCCCTTTTTTGCATGGCTTGCAAGTACACAGAATACACACACAGTCTGTTACTACTTGTTAGATAGTGTTTACCTCACGTTTTGTCACAACACCCATACATACCCAGCACACACTGTATTGTTTTTAAAAGGGGGTTAGTCACTGTTAGTCCGGTTGAAGAAGGCTTCGGACAGTGTGTTCAGTTTATGTCTAATGTCAGTTTGGTGGGTAAAGGTTGATGATTTCATGCCAGTCTTGACTGAATAAGCTTTAAAAGAAATCTGGCAAAATCATCCACCTTCCATTGAAACTGACATAAGGCTCCCAACAGGTGTCTCCATCCGTCTATTGGCACAATCACAGGATCTAGCACTGATTAACACCACCTTCTGGCAGAAAGAGGGAGGTCACCCACAACTTAAATCCTAAAGCCAAATATATTTATATAAAAAAATATGATAATTCTTTATTGATCCCCATAGGTAATATGACTGCCATCTTTAAATTTTGCAACAAAACAACATAATTGTGGGCTCCTCTCTTTTTTAAATCTGCCCTGACATGAGTGGTGTTTTGTGGGGTGTCACTACTAGTATTGTTGACTCCCCCCTCCTCAACTTGCAGCACACCTTGACCATTATGCGACAAACAGGCGGCCTGGGTATCAGCATAGCTGGTGGGAAAGGATCTACGCCTTACAAGGGAGATGACGAGGTAAAACGGGTACCTGGAATACGTATAGGTCTAGGATTTTTAGAAATCACTGATGATATAAGTTCATTCTTCTTGTGTCTTTAGGGAATCTTTATCTCCAGAGTATCTGAGGAGGGTCCTGCAGCCAGAGCGGGAGTTAAAGTTGGAGACAAACTCCTTGAGGTAAAAATCAGTTTGAACACAGTAACAAAAAAACCTCTCAGTGTTTGTTTTTTCTGTGCTCTTTTTTTTTTTTTTAGAGCAAAAGTCTATCTGTGTCTATCTGTTTCTCCCAGGTGAACGGAGTAGACCTCCACGAAGCCGAACATCACACAGCAGTGGAAGCTCTCCGGAGCTCCGGTGCTACGGTTTCCATGACGGTGCTGCGGGAGCGAATGGTGGAGCCGGAGAACGCCATCACCACCACGCCGCTGAGGCCCGAGGACGACTACTTCCCACGGGAGAGACGGAGCAGCGGCCTCGCCTTCAACCTGGAGAGCAGTCCCAGCGGACCTCGGCAGCGGTTCTCCACCTGCCTGATCCGCAACGACAAGGGGTTGGGATTCAGCATCGCAGGGGGCAAAGGCTCCACGCCGTACCGCACAGGAGACATGGTGAGCAGCAAAAAAAAACACCCATCACCTTTCTCTCAATAAGCACTTTTGGTTGGCAAAAAGAAAGAAGTAGAAAGATCTAGGGTTAGAAAGTATCCAACCTCTTTAACTCACAAGCAGTTTCTAGGCCACCTTATTTCTCAGTGTGGGCTCATTTTTCACTGGAATATAAAGTCCTGTGCTTCTATGGAAACAGGAACCATGGCTAGAAATCTATTATGTGAGGCATGACACAGTTAGAGTGCCATATATCATAAAAAAGAGAAAAATGTCATTGAAGTACTTTGATTATACTTTTTACAAAACTTGAAAAAAAGACAGGTGTAAACAATATTAGAAAAGAAATGGTGACTCTACGTACTATAGATAGTGATTTGTTTTCATGCTTGCCTCCGATCTGCTCAGTGTAAACACTGCCTGCAGTTCAGGCAAAAAGTCTCTCAATTTTTGTCACGTGACGGTCGCTGATAAGTCAATAATGGCTTTAAGGTTGCAGAGGAGCACAGCATTTTTAGGTTTAAACCAAATCTGGTTACTGCAAATAGTTTCTTTTTAAATGAGACGAATAGAACAAAGTGATTTCGTAATGTCATGCTTTAAAGCTTAGATTTTGTAGATTTCTTTTCTGACAAAACCGAAATTCGCACAAAATTAGCTCCAAGGCTGCTGAGAAGTTGTAGTTATAGCTGTGAGAAATGGTTTCATTTTATCTATTTTAAACAATAACGTGCCTTTAGAACCTGCCGGCAGCTTTCAAGGTTCAGAGGGTTAATAACTCAACGCTCCTCATTTTGACGACAACACACTCTGATTCTGCCCTGACCCTTTCGTGACACATTTTAAAAAAAGGCACCATGCTCTCAAGGGCAATGACAGTTTACACATTTAGAATATTTAAAGCTTTCTATCAGCGCGCAAATCTGACAAGTGAAGTCAGTAATGGACTGAGATCATGGGTTTCAGCTCAAGGAGAAAGATGACACCGAGAAAGCTGCAGACACAATCTATCACACAAAGAGCCGCCTAATCGGATCTGTAACCGGCGAGGTGTTGGAAGTTAGGAAGTGAAGTCACAACATGTTTGCAGTAACTGTCTCAGTCACAGTGATCTGTCTTTTAACGCTGCCTATTCTGGCCACAGCGTTTACAGTCATCACCGGGGAAACGGAGATATGAATAGCCGGCCTTGACACTTGATAGGTCCACTGTAATTGGACAGGGTGAGGCGCATATTTGGGCCAGCGCAACACTGCACGGGAGCTCATGCTGCTCAAGAAGCCCACAAAGAGGAAAGGACTCATAAACTTATGATTTAGGCGGGCCTGACTGTAAGTCTTGCCTCTCTTTCAAAATCTTTTTGAAATGGATGCAGTGACTTGCCTGGATGCTGCTCGATCCGAGGAGGTGCTGCTATAGACTTTGCTCCTGCATGTGTTGACACATTCTGTTTATGTGAGAACAGGCCAGCAGCTCAGGTGGGTTTTATTTGGTTAAACAAATTAGGTAATTTGTCAAAGCAAAGGGGACAATGTGTCTCAGGGGTCATGCTTTTTAATGAGCTGCTGGCACTGTGCAGTCCTAATGTGTCCTAATGATCAAGTACTGGGCTGTTTATCACGAAGGGAGTGGCTTGTTTATGAGCGCAATCTTGTATCTTAATTTTGTTGCATTGTGGGCTGCTAATACATCAGAACTGCCTAGCCTATAAATCCTGCTAGAAGTATCGAGAAAATAAGTCTATTTCTGTCTCAGACGCTCACTGTGGGGTATCGCATACTGGCTGAATAGCAACCCCCTACTAACCAGCTCACAGTCAGCACACTGATGCATCACAGCGCTGCAGACTGTTACCCTGGGTTTTTTTTTTTTTTTAATCACCAGCCCTGTTTAATCTTGTGCAGGCAGGGGAGGCCATAAAAAGATTTCTGGTACATGATGTAATGAATGAAGCATCGGTATAGTTGCTAGGGATAGATGTTTTTATTTTATCAGTATTACTTGTACCAATGCTGATTATTGGTGCATTATCCCTTTTTTCTTCTCTTTTTTTATTTATTTGCCATTTTTCACTGTTAAGTAAAAATTTAAAGCAGAACTTTTCCTGTGACGTTGCTTTAATTGTGTGGTATGAATTTCTTCTGCCACTGCTTATGCTGACATTCAGTCAAAGAAAGAGCAATAACATAAATAAAGCAGGACGTTTACCAGCTAAATCACTAAATCTGCCTCTGCTCAAAGCGCTATGAAACCCAGCTGATGCTTGGACCATTTTACATAGAATTGATGGACAGACACATGTAATGGTTACTTTTAATCATTAGCTCATGTTTGTATAATTAAGTTACCTCCATATGAGGACTCTATGCTGTTAGCATACATAGCATACCTGCCTGCTGCAACAAGAGATAAACAAGTATGTGACAAAGATTTTAAAATGTGCAAGATGAAGCATAGAGATCCTACGGTCTCCGGCTTCATCATGGAGTATGGTACCCATTTCTTGATTATTTATTTCTTGCATTAAAGCAGCCTGAGAAGGCACACTGAACAAGTTTGAATAATGATAAGTTGATCACAAATTTACAGAAATGTTTAGAATGTAAACATGTCTTCTGTCTACTTTTAGGGAATCTACATCTCTCGAATCGCAGAAGGTGGAGCGGCGCACAGAGACAGCACGCTGAGAGTAGGCGACAGGGTGATCTCCGTGAGTATTACCATCACACATCTCCATCTGGGCGTCACAGCGTTCATTGTGGTTGAAACCGGGTTTTCATTACAAACTGGAAAACTGACTCAGAAATAAGTCCAAATTGGATGCTTACAATTTATCCTGAAACATGAGAATGAATTATTTGTGACCTAGCTTAGGGACACAGACTTATAATAAACATTCTTTATATTCATTGAAATCTGGGGCTGTTTTCTCAGTTTTACAGAGAGCTACTAATCTTAGAAAATATAAAAATAACATTTAATTCATGCCATTTCTGTTGCATGTGTTATTGTACAACTGTAACACTGCATTCATCACTCAAGCTGAGTCTTGCCATGTCAAAGATAGACCAGACTAACTTGTGTTTCCATGCTGAACTCATGTAGAAAATTAAAAATGATCTCATCAGACTTTAACATCACAGTCGCGAGTTACTGACATGCTACACTAATACGGTCCTCATACTAATAACCAACTTTAGTCTCCCTCAGTGCAGTTGTGTAGTTGTTTTGGTTTCATAAAGCAACATTTAGGTTTTAGGTTCCACTGCTCAGGGGCTCCTGCATGTCCTTTCTTTGCTCTTTTATTTCCTCTGCTTGTCACATTTCAAGCTCTGCTGCTTCTTCCTGCATATTAGTAGCTCTTGCATCGCATGTTGGTGTCCAGTCGCACTCACGCACACTTTTGCAATCATTGTATTTCTGTAAATGAATTAATGAAGATTAAGTATGAGAGGTCTGCTGAATGTGAAACTGCCTCTCCTCTTTATTTCAACTCCTGTTCTCTGGGAATCACAGAAACGCTTCCTGAGTGATCCTCTGTGCTTTCTTACCGGGTTTACCTTTCCTCTTTCCTCCGGCAGTTTTTCTCTGTGTCTCTTTTCCTTCTTTTTCTCACTCTGTCTCCTTCTGCATGCTCACTAATGCGTTAAGCGCATCTCTTTGCCTGCTTGGTGGTGGTACGGTGTTGGGATGGAGTGGGCTGAGCCTGTCGCACTGCCGATGTGGTGAACACGTGTCACCGCAGCAGCAGCGGCGGCAGCGTATCAGCCTATGGTAAGAGCTGGTACTGTCGGGTCAGTGCTGACCTCTGCTTGTCAGAGTGCAGTTTCTAAGGTGGTGCATGCCTGAGAGCTACCCCTTGTGTTAAATTCTAAACACATGTTAACTAAACTAATGATGAAATAGCTACTTTGTGACTGAGAGGTGCCTGAAGACTTCCTTGATTGCCTTTGTTGACTTAAGGTCAAACTTTTTGGAGAAAAATCCACTTGAGTTTTAAGTAGACAAAGGCAAGAGAGGAAGGGGAACTGATTATTAAATGTTAGCAGCATGAGCATTCTTGAGCTCACTTTAGGGATAGTTTTGCTTGCTCGCAGCTTTTCTCCCTCAGGGAACCTCTGCCAGCTTAAATTGCCTGCAGCGTCCTGCTGTTACCACTGCTCTCTCTTTTCCTCTACAAGTCCTTGCTGCTCTGTGTAGGTGTCGGGTTCTTCTTTCAATAACATTACTCACTTTAATGCATTCACAAAAGCTCTCAATTAGAAATCAAGGTGTTTTAAGTAAATCTTCACTTTTACTTTCGAGTGATGAGATGCAGAATCTGATGACAGACAGCATGTATTTGCGCTCTAATACTCATCGTGCCGGTGGCAAATGATTATTGGGAGTGTCCTGGTGGGCTGACACGCTCCGTGGTTGGTTTTACTGTCGATCCAGATCAATGGTGTAGACATGACAGAGGCCAGGCATGACCAGGCAGTAGCGCTCCTTACCGGCACCTCCCCCACCATCGCCCTCCTGGTGGAGCGAGACCCGAATGCACCAGGGGGCTCTCCAGGTCAGTCTCGGGCACGAGCCCACTCCCCTCCGCCTCCAGAACCCTCAGACTCTCCAGACCAGGAGGAGGACGGCCTTTCCCTTCACGGGAACCACCTGAGTCGGATGGAGGACGAGTACCCCATCGAGGTGAGACTGATTTTGTTACTTAAATATGTATAATAGTCTTTGCGTATTTTTAGTATAGCACGCTGTAGAAACCTCTCTGAAGCAGTGTTAATGTTTGTTTATGTGGCCCCTGCCTTATCCTTTACGCTGTCCAGTTCCAGAGAAGGTGGTGCATGGTATGAATGGTCCAATTCAAATAATGGTGTAGTCTAGATTGTAGCCTGTTGATACCAGCAGTAACATTATCAGTATTGCACAGATAATGCTGTTTACCTAGTAGTGACTTAGGTCTGCAAAGAGATAGTGTATGTGTGCGCAGTAGAAACTTGATGGTAGGTATTTATTATTAGATGATAATAGTTGTAGATAAGAGTGTTTAATGCGACTCAACACTAAATTAATTTGCTTTTCTTAGATTTGAGTTTGAAATAATTGCAAAATCTCTTACTACAGTAAACCTCCTGCCTCTGATCCTAACAGGAGGTGACCCTGGTGAAGTCAGGCGGCCCTCTCGGCCTGAGCATCGTGGGAGGCAGCGACCACGCCAGTCACCCCTTCGGCATCAATGAACCTGGAGTGTTTATATCAAAGGTATGACGTGAAAAAATTCTAAATTTCTTTGTCGTTGTGGTACTTTTTGTTCTCCTACTTATATGTTGTGTGCGCCTCGTTTCGTCAGGTGATTCCTCACGGTCTGGCGTGCCAAAGTGGACTTCGTGTCGGGGATCGCATATTAGAGGTGAACTCCATCGACCTGCGTCACGCCACGCACCAGGAGGCTGTGCGGGCCCTGCTGGCCAACAAGCAGGAGATCCAAATGTTGGTACGGAGGGACCCATCTCCGCCTGGGATGCAGGAAATCGTGATCCAGAAGCAGCCAGGAGAGAAGCTTGGCATCAGTATTCGTGGAGGGGCCAAGGGTCACGCTGGAAACCCCTTCGACCCCACGGATGAAGGCATCTTCATCTCCAAGGTTCCTAAACCACCTAAAACATCACATCTTTCCACCACTCATTTAATCTGTACACATTTTTAGAGTTTTTGATCATCTTAAAAGGAGTTTGATCCCAAGGAGTGCTTTCTCCTTAGCTTTAGGTGTACCAACCAGCTAGTTTAATGTCAGCTTTATTTAAGGGCAACTAAACATTTGAGAAACATAAGATTGCTCACTTCTCTCCATCCTCTCCAAGGGTTGTGTGCAAACAATTGAAAAAACGATTAAATATTGTTGCCTCAGCTAGTCAGCATAAGAAACACTAGTTGGTTGAAATCATTATTAGTATTTCTTAATGTACAATGCTGCTTAATGCTCCACATTTTGCAAACCAGCAAGGTGGAAAGCAGGACAGTTAACATCTGATAAAACAAGCGCAGTTTGGGCTGTTACAATAAACTGGCGTATAACCACTCGAGCAGAGGAATGTCTGGCATGTGGACATTAACCTGCAAGTTATTTTATTGTTATTGGTTAAGATTTATTCAGTGAGTTGCTGTCAGGTTTTATAGGTTAATGTGCAATATTTAAATATTTACAGGCACAGCACAAAGCGTCACAATATCAGTGGAATTTAAAATAAGATTTGCTTATTTAGGAATCCGATTGAAAGTTTCAAATGACTGTTAGATAAGTGTACAGGGTTGTTAAATTATGCTCACAAATTTCTGAGTTTGCTTTTACACTAGTTGACTTGTTTAAATTTAAATGTCTGATCGACTGGAAATGAGGGATTTGGAATATCCTTATTGTCTACAGGTGAGTTCGAGCGGAGCAGCAGCAAGAGATGGACGACTGCAGGTCGGCATGCGTATCCTCGAGGTGAACAACCACAGTCTGCTGGGGATGACGCACACGGAGGCAGTGCGAGTGCTGCGAGCTGTCGGGGACTCTCTGGTCATGCTGGTGTGTGACGGCTTCGACCCACGAAAAGTGGCTGCTGTGGAGGTGACACACCACTAACTGTCTAGAACAAACTTAAATGTCCTGTAATGTGACGCTGTCTTTATGTTGACTGAGATATACATATATTTGGTCAGTCAGTTATTTGGCTGCAGTGTTGATGTAGAGATAAAGCTGCTCACTGTGACTCTGTTTGTGTTCATTTCCAGGCGTCTCCTGGCATCATTGCCAACCCGTTTGCAACCGGTATTGTACGTAAGAACAGCATGGAAAGCATCTCTTCTATAGACCGAGACCTGAGCCCAGAGGAGATGGACATAATACAGAAGGTACAATGCAGATTATACACTGATTTGGTATCTTAATTAGCAATTCCAACATTCCTCGATATACGTCAGATATTGGCACTCACTGACTGTGTGTGTGTTACTTACTAAATGCACTCCTTAAAGCCTTAAGAACCCATGCAGGTGCAATGCAGAGTTTTGGTTCGAACATCAGGAAGTGCAGTACACTTTACTATCATCCAAATGAAGCCCATTTCCATCCAAACCAACAAATGAATCAAATGTTTTGTTCAGCGATTCTGTCCCACCAACACTGTGCTTCCACAGCAGTTTGATCAAGTCCTGAGCACAGCTTCGCCCACTCCAGCCATACACAGCACACGTACCATCTTTCTACCAGAGCAGCCAGAATGCGCCAGCACAGTTGTTTATTTTGTCCAGATTAGCTTTTGGGAGACTGCCCGTCCTAAAGGAATGTAGGCGTCTGTTTGTTTGTTGAAAACTACCCTTCTGTTGTGCCTCTGCACACATTTAGATCGATTTGTCAGAGACACCTTTATCAGGGAACACATACCTGGTTTTTAGCTACAGACTGTGCTTCTGCTAAGTTTTACAGGATAAACAGTCGCTATTTTTTTTTAGCATTATAAGACTCTAAAATGTTGCTCTTTTCCAGGAGTCTGAGATGGTGAGAGAGACATCACAGTGGGAGCGAGAAGAGATGGAGAAAGTGGTAAGTGAAAGTGAAAATCCACTTCTGTTGTGGGACGGCTAGAGGTAAAATTCTATGTCATATCAGCAGATCAATGTCACTGCAGTGAAGAAAAAAAAAAATCCCCATTATGGCTCCATAAAAGTCAAACCTGAGTGCAGCGCACTGGGCGGAGCTTTAGAAGTCAAACACTCAGGTTTGTCTGTTACCGGGTGAATGAAGCTTCTCCTCTGCACCCTGTGTGGGTTTTGTGTTTGACAGAACTGTTCCTGCAATGTCCCACCTTGCATGCTTTTTCTGCTCCCATAGCGAATGAATAGGGTACTTTTTAATGTGTGCGGATTCTATCCTTTCTTTCCCTTCTGTTTTTCTCTCTCCTTTACCTTCGGTGTGTTTGGTGTGATACGAAAATCATCCAATCATCCCATCTCCCGACCACCTTCTCCTCTGCTGTTTTTCTCCACTTCAACTCCTGTAACACTTCTTTCCTCACCCGTAAATCCTCCATCATCTTCTCGTTTCACCCCCCCTCATCGCATTACTGTGTGGCTGTGTGTGGTTGGGTGTCTTTCCTTCTGTACTCTACTCCTCCACTTCCTCTCTTGGTGAAGGAGCGAATGCGCTTGGAGCGTGAGGAGGCAACTCGCCTGCTAGAAGAGGAGACTGAGGTGAGACACTCCTCATCGGCAGGACCTCAGACAAGCTTCAAGCCTGTGCCGAACTAAAGTTCAACCGTAAACGCCACAGAACTACTGCTGCTGGATTTTACCATCTTACTTTTTACATAAGTCAATCGTCTAAACTTAATCAACTGGAGGAGGCCCATGGACAGGATACTGTCATGTGAAAAAGGGACATTGTTTGCTTATTTTGGACATATTTCAAGCAAACATTTGATCCTCTTTGAAACAGTGCCTACAGATAATGGTTTTATACTCATAAATGGCACTTACAACTGGCATTTTGTAGTCATTTTAGAATTTAAATAAATAAAAAACACATCAGTCACATTTATGACACCTTCAAATCCATAAAATTAGAATAAAAATGTCTAGATTAGGACCTTTAAGGGAGCAACAGGTTGAATCAGGCTTATAAACTTTGATATTAAGTGTCTGTTCTTTCTGCTATTGAAGTGTGTGCTCTAAAGAGAAAAAGTTGTGGCAGGGGAGGCATTCCAGGAAAAAAAAAAGAAAATTAAAGCAAAACTAGTTTGCCACTGAACATAGATGTAAAGAACAGGTGTTAAAGAATAATATGCTCTGGACAGATTAATCAAAGGTAGCTTTTTGTTCCATGTAGACCATAGAAAAAACACATACCAGCTCTGAAGCGTGGTGGTGGACATGTTACAGTTTGGGGTTGCTTTGCTCCTTCAGGGCAGCTTGCAGTCGTTGATTCAACTATAAATTCTGCATCATATCAAAGAGTGTTCAAAGATAAGGCGAGGCCATCTGCACAAAAGTTGAAGTCGAGCCAGAAGTGGTTGGTAATTAAGTCAGCCAGCGAGCTTCCCCAGATGGAGATCCTTAATGCAGTTAGCAAAGTGTCCATTCTAGGCGGCTGATTTTTGTGTTTAACTTCAGTCTGACTGAAGACAAACATTTAAAATGACTCATGTTTTTTTTTTCTTTGTAAGGCTGCAGGGAGCTCATGCTAATTATCGAGCTAAACACGCTTCCCAAGCTGTTTAGTACAACTCCTCATTTACCCGAATCTCTACAATAGAAGTAAAGAGTGCAAAATTAGGGAGTTACGCCAAGTTGAAATAAACCAGAATTCTCTTTTAAGGCCTGAAAGTCCAGAAATTAGATTCGTAATCATTCAAGTTTCATATATCTTTAATAAAACAACATTACTTCAAGCACAAATCCTTCGGCCAGTTCAAATCTACAGGATGTGAAAGTTTGGATCCTTGACTTCTCTTTCATTCTATACATACGTAAAACTAATTCATTTTTAATACATTCCAGCTTGCTGTGAACTAAACCTCAGCCGTGACCTCCTCTCACCTCTGTGTCTGTTTATTTCCCATTAGAACATTGGCACTGGACCTCTAAAACTTGACTACAAAACGCTGGCCGCCCTGCCCACCACCAGCCTGCAGAAGGTCAACAGGGTGAGTCTCGCTTTATGTTTGAATGTCATCAGGCAGCGGTGGACGATACACAGGTTTAAACCGAGTGAATTAATCGTTTTACTTTTCAAGTGTGGCCCTTTCAAATTATAAACTGCTGGTATTTTGTGTGTGGCCTAAGTTGGAAATGGCCTTCAAAGCTCAGAATAGACTTGTGCATGGAATCTGTTGTTTTTAAGTCCTTGGAGATGACCAGTTGCCCCTCCAGGAGGCCTCAATCTCCTCAATGTGCATAACCCCAAGTCAGCATGGCTGCTGGTGGCTCCAAGGCCAGAAGCTACAACACATCAGGTCAGCGTGTCCGGTGAACAAGAGCATATGTGACCAGGACTGAAAGAAATCACATGAATGATGGATGAAGGAGCTGGAGAGTAAACCAATCCAGGAAGAAGTACAGAAGATCAACAAAAGGAAAAACAAGCTGTGGGAGGAAAAAACTATATGTGGAAATGAAAGGAAGCCGAAGACCAAGCGCTGTCCTGGGTGGTAAAAAAGTACGAGTGTGAGAGAGTTGCTGAGATGGGGGAAGGGGACAGCTGCCCACTATCCACCGGCCTATCCTCTGCGATATTTTAAACCTGCATCTGGCTCTGGAGTGGATGGAGTCTGTTGGGTGGAGGGGTGGGGGGATGCCAGGCAGACAGGGAGGGTGTCGACCAAGAGAAACAGACAAGTGTTTCAGTTCCCAAAGTCCTCGCAGGAGTAAGTTTGAGTGGACGTACAGCGCTGTCCCGTTACCATCCTACAGTGAGTACAAAGAACTTAAACCAGCAGGAGTCGACTCTTTAGCTTCATTATTATTCTTCCTTCTTGTATTTTCCTCTACTTCTGTCCCTGATTCTTGTCTGTCACTCTCACTCTGGTCAAACTGACTTGTGTGTGATAAGTTTTTATTCTTTTAAACAAACAGCTTCTTGTTTCTTTGTGAAAGGTAGCAAAAACTGTAAAAAGAGCACAGGATGGGTTGTTTTTGTGTCCCACTTGTAGATCAGCGTTAGCAGGAGAACTTAACCTACATATGACATGCAGCTGTTCATACTCGGTGCGTTAGAACTGGATTTGCTGTTCAGCCACGTGTTCCTGCTCAGACTGTCTTAGAAAAACTATTTTGTTAGTTACTTTTCTTTTAACAGTTTTTGCTGAAGGCCAGAGACACATGCTGGAAATGGAGATTTAAGAGCTGCTGTGAAGAGTCAGCTTGATGTTTTTTGGTGAATACTTCCCCAAATTAAATATTTATCAACCCAAAGGCGTATTTTAAAAGGTTGATGCTTGCCTTGGAAAAGAAGAAGTGTGGCCAAGATATTGGTTATACAAGATTTGTTTGTTGTTCTGACATGAGACAGACAGGTTACGTTTTAGATTAGACTGATGTAGAGAGTTCTGAAAAAGGCTTAATTTTACTGGAGTTTACTGTGTGGTTAGCCTCAGGTTGTACATTTTTTTCTTGTTTACTCTGTCGCCAAAAACAGGTTTACAGTGGCTATCTCTACATTCATAAAATAGTATAGTTTTTATTTCAATAAAGACAATAATCGAACTACATGCTTAATGAAAATAAATATTCAATTAATATTCTTGAAAACATGAAGTTGTGCATATTCTGATTTCCTGTCTATTATCAGCCTTAACATATCATTCATTATGTTAAAATGTGAAAAAAACTATTCCAGCTTCTTAAATGTGAATATATTTTGGTTTCTTTATTCCTCCGTGACAGTAAACTGAATATCTTTGGGCTGTGGACAAAACAAGACAATTGAGGACATTGTCTTCACTGAACACTGATCAACATTTTTCACTATTTTCTGGACCAAACAGCTCATCGGTTATGCAGGAAAATAAGAGACAGATTAATCAAAAATGAAAATAGTCATTAGTTGCAGCTTTAATCATCTCATATAAAGCTAAGGACTGATCAAACATCAAGTGTAACCAGTGGATTATGCAAAGGGAAAATTACATATTCAGTATTGATTATGCTACAGATTATTTCCCTTTTTTAACAGTACAGTAGAAACAAACTATGGAGGCCAACAACAGTTCTTAGAATCCACAACAATGTGTTCAGATGTCTTGTATTGTGTGACCAATTGTCCAAGTTTACAGATACAGAAAAGAAACCATTTTCTGACATTTTTTTAGACCACCTAAATAACCGAATAATCCAGAAAGCAATCAACAAATTAATTGAAATTTTAAATGTATTAGTTGCACAGCTAATTGCAAACTGCAGTGAAACCTCAGTTCAGGATGTATACATGTCTGAAGAATAGTCTCAAAACCTGAATAATATCAGCATATGCTACATGTCTTAATTAGAAAATACTTAATTTGGAACAGGGCTAAAAATGTAATATATGCTGCTTACATGACCTGCATCAAATTCAAACTACCGTCAGATTTAGAGTAACGGTAGAATAAAATCAGTAATAAGTATCTATTACGAAAAAAAAATGATGGCGTGTAAATCTGTGTTCACCTGCCATTGTTTTAGAAAAGATTACAGTCTACTGTAATCAGTTCTAATTTAATCTTACTTGGAACCCTGGCTGTGCTTTTAGTTAGTGGTATTTACATTCACAGAGTCAGTTCAGTTCCCGGTTTCCTGGACGTGCAGCTCTTCCCAGCATGGCTGCAGACAGCTCAGTGTGTCGGCATGCCGGCGAGCTGGCAGCCTGACTTCTCTCTCTCACACCAAAACCCCAGCTGTCCCTCACAGTCTGTGTCGGAGCCAAAAGGCCACTCGTTCACATTCCATCCCACTGACCCTCATCGCACCGCCAGCTCTTATAGTCAGCATGCAGAGAGCAACGCTTCACAATGCTCCTTGTATTCTTAGTCTGGCTATTTTGATTATCACTAGATATGTCAAGGCCACGTCACATAAATTCCTCTGTAGTTCAGAGTGGTCATCTGGTTTGACCTGAATGTTTTTAAGTATTTTTAGGTTTTAGGTATGTTAGGAAACACACGCAGTGTCCAGTTTCTCTGGTGTTGCAGAGCACATGTTGGTTTAAAAGCGGGATATTTTCTGTTCTGCAGCAGCCATCCTCTCTGTCACAGTAGAAGCAGAAGGTGTGCTGGAGCCTGAACGTCTCGCAGCTCTGATAATATGTTTATTTAAAGCAGAGGCCAAGAGGCTGGACTGCAGTTATGTGTCTATCTAGTAACGCGCAGAACCAGTGAAGTCTTGAATGATGGCCGCCAAGAAACTTATCTTAAAGGCTGCAGGAAAGATTTAGTGATGCGAGCCACTCTTTTTAGCAGCAGGAGGCTTCTGTGTCAAGTTTCTATTTACAGAACGTCATAGTAAGACACAGGAATGTCTTCTCCTGTCTTGTTTTAGATAATATATTAGGTCATGTATTACTTTGATCACCTTATTTCCCAGATATGATGTTGGTTTTACTGTAAACCTAATGAACATGTTCACATTCACACATTTCCGTTTCTAAAATGTGTGAATTTAAACTAACAGGTGAATATGGAAGTTGTTTTTCAAACCACTTTTAGCTTTTCACTTTACATCCTCCAAGAAGGGTTTTGAGTTAGTGCACTTGATGTTTGGAAATTGCCTTAAAAGCTCTGGACTGGTTTTACCTGGGAGTTTTTATTAATTCATCATAGTTGCTGAAGTTGTCTGTGATCTTTAATCCTGTGAAAAATCTGCAAAGTCCTTAATTTGTAAAGTTTAAAATTCTGGCATGATTTTCCTACCATATGTCGCCAAACACAGAAGTCCTGTGATAATATTGCAAATTAGCATCTCTGTGATTTGGGGTTGTTTTGTTTTTTTTTAATTCTTTTTGCAATATTTTTCTTTTCTCTGCTTCTTTCCTGCTTTGGAATTATGGAGGCTGCATTAGCAATTGTTAAATAGAGTTTGGAGCATTTTGGGTGCAAACTCAGAGGCAGAAAGTTCAAATTTATCAGAAGAGCAACATCTTGAAGTATTATAGATGCAAGTCATGCATGGCAGCATGAAGTGAGGAACATTTTGCTATCTTTCAGCAGGTTAAACCGCTATATGTAGCAGCTTGTTAATGCTACATCTGCAGATAATGTCAGTGAATTAGGAGTAAAACAGGTTTTGCTTGTTGCTTGTGAATGTGCCACATGAAGCACAGATGTGGGTGGATAGTTTCTAAATCACACAAGGTTTCCAGGTCATACTAGTGTCAGACGAACTGAGTTTTTTCCTTGTTGAACTCTGAAGTGTAATATAACTGAAAGAAATCTGCCTTCTTAGTTTCTTCTCTTGTCAGTTTTTTAGAACTTGTATGCATTTTATTGTTCCACTAGTTATATCTTCAGCTTTTCCTTTCCTTCTGTGTCATGTCAGTTCACTCTATGTGTCCTCCCTCTTTCCTTTGCTCCTGCTCAGTTCTCTACCTCTGTTACTCTGACTGCTCCCATGGAGGCCCCCCTGCAGGCCCAGTACGGAGCCCCTTTAGAGCCCCTTGGCTTCGTTTTGCCCACAACGCCCCTCAGCCACATGGACCCCGAGTCCTGCCCCAGTCTGAACACAGAACACGACTACCTCCACGGATCCCAGTTTTCCCCTAATGGGACCTCCACCACTGAGAGTTCAGGCTCGACAACAGCCACTAGCTCAACATCAACGTTTATACCTGAAGGAGAAGAGGAGGAAGAGGAGTGTCTGGTGGACTCTCAGCCCATCTGCTTCAAAGAAAACCCGTTCTTGGTGGCCAATCGCAAAGGAAAAGGCCTTCCTCCTGGAGAGCGGATCCTGTCAGGGCCTCCGGTGGGCTACGGCAAACAAGGCCAGCTGCAGCCCTGGTTGTTCAGCAAGGCAAGAAGCCTGCGTGTGGTTTGGAGGCAGCATGTTGTGTTACTGTGGCACTTGTTGTTTTGCTCACTTATGTCCTTTTAAAATGGATAAAAAAAAATATCTGACTGACAGAATGTGATCCAAGGAAGTGTTTTCGACTTGTACTGTAACATTCACCTTTTCTTTACAGCTGCAAGTGTAAATGTTATTTTGTGATATTCTATAAACCACAACCGTTTACCAAGAAAATAATCAGCAGAAATGCATTGGCTCTGGACAAACGGCCACAGCAGGAATCAAGTTGTCACATCTGATGAGGATTAATGTGGTTTAAAGACGGTTCTGTCAGTTTCTGTGAAAAGCGTTTTTCTCTGATGTGTATTAATTCCAGTTTAACCCTCTGAACCACAAAACCTGCCGGCAGGGTTGAAAGGCATCTTGTTTTGAAATAATTGCCAAAGTTATACCAATTATCTGAGCCAGAAACTGTAAAATTCATCAGATTTTTAACTGTTGAACTACTCATCTGATATGTCATTTGTAAAGCAGAATAAGTAAGTAAAAAATCAGTGCTTCTCTGCACAACTGAGAAGTTACAAGTGACTCAGACCAATAAAGATTGTGACAAAAATTCATGGACTTCTCAGCTAGAGTGGCGTGTAGAGTCAGAGGGTTAACGACCAGCTGAGCCGGTGCATGTTTTTGCTGTGAGCACGGAGCTTGTAGCACCTCCTCAGTACATAGTCAGGAGCGACTGGAATGTTTGAGCCGACAGCTGTGAGGAGAGTCATCAGTCACGAAGGAACACGACCTGCAGGACCAACAGAAAACTGCATGTTTACCAGCAGGAGCTTGTTGTTTGTTGGGTTTACTGGGAGATGAATTCACCACAGGACTAACCAGTAAATTGTGTTGTCTTTGCACTCAGTGAAACTGATGGCAACTGTTAAGTGTTCTCCATCTCTGTTTTTTCAGGCTCCTTCCTCTGATTTCCCCAGAACCGACAGCCCGATCAGGGAAGCACCTTATTCTCCGACTATCCAACCGGTGAGCAGCTCCATCACCCAGCACTCCTCCAGTATTCATCACCTGCTCTCTCATGCCATCCTTTTTCCTTTATTTGATCCTTTTCCATGAACCACCTCGGGCTCTTTAGCAGAGCCATTTGACAGTTGACCCTCTTGACCTTTCCTCCCACCCGTAGCCCAGCCACCACTCCTCCAACAGCTCCATGTGTGCAGGCAGGGAGACCCGCTTTGTAAGTGCGGCCCTCTCTGCTCCGGCGTGGATTTTTCATTTTTATGAAGCACATGCTGAGCCCTTTATCTGTCAGTGAAACATAACTAGCTGAGCTGCTACAGTCCTGCCAGTCTGAAAAGCATGCGAGTGCTTCTCAATGGCCAGTAGATGCTTTGCCTTACGCCGACTGGATGTGCATTCATTAGAGATTTCTACTGGTTGTCCTTAATGTGTCTACTGACTGGCGATGGCTTCGTATTTTCTCACCAGATGATAACATGAGTAGTTTTTCCTTGAGCAACGTTATCTGTTGTTTACAAATTACATGTCCACAGCAAAATATGACCAATGCCCCACATTTGGTGATCGAATTAGCTCAAGGTAAACCCTGGTGATGTTGCATTGTGTGTCAAGTGTCTTTATGTGGCCTGGCATCATCCCTACAGAAGCCCCTCATGAGTTAAAATTTAGTGCACTGCTGGTTGAAACTCAAGCAGATGGTGCTGCTTCGTGCATTTTTAAATTTTTTTTGACATTGTCATACTTTTATTTTAATTTCTTTTGCAGGCCAACATTCATTATGCATCCACTCCAACTGCCAAGGACAACACTTCATCATCAGTGAGTGTCTGAGCTCAGAAACACCTGAAAAAACAATGTATTTTATAGCAGAGAGGACTTGTATTTATTTATAGTCTATAAACTAGTTGTTGCTACACAGATGTTTCAGTGCGATGACATTTCCTTCACCAGAACAGCTATATCAAAAAATTGTGATGGTTTGTTCAGCTTTTTGGTAGAAATCGGTTAAAATGAAGTAGGAAGCAGTCATTAGCTGTGTTTCCATAGTGTATTTTTATATGCAAATTTTAAATATTGCATTAGATAAATTTAAAGGAAATGATAAAGTTTCACTGAAGGTTTTTGCGCTAACTTCAGGTGGCTTTTGGAAATAAATTAATGCGCATAATGCCAGATAAAAACACCTTTTTTGAGCAAATTCTGATGTAGCAAACATTTAACTCACATGACCGATGAGGTCTTTCCAATTTTTCCATCGATTTCGCCTCCGGACAGCATGAAACACGTCCAACAGCAGCTCACCTGAAAGAATAATTACAACTTAACTGATTGAATTTTTCATTCTTCATTCATCTCTTGTAATGGCCAAAGTTTCAGTTCTTTTCCTTGGAGGTTTTCATGCAGTTGGTAGACGATGAAGCTACGTTCCAAACTACTTTTTACCTACTTACATGCTGCAGCTGTCGTCACATACTGTGTCGTGCAGTATTCACACAGTTGGGTTGTACTACTATATCATAATACAGCACCCTAAACCTTCGCAGTCTATAGCGCAAAATGAGCCTCTGTAACTGCACAGAGGTACTGAATCTTTCTCTGGTTACTGTGTAGTAGAGTAGTATTACTATTGGTACGCACCCCCAGTTTGCTTGCAGCTTCTTCTACACCTATTGTAGCCTATACTGCCTCTTTTTGACAACACACAGCCTTAATAATCCGCTTCAAAGCAGTTAAAGTAAACAAGCGAAATCATTCACTTTACAATTATATGGAAACACGGCTGCTGGTCTAAAAGAGCTCAGAGTCTCATGTCCTGTCTTTGGACGCTTTATCACTCTACCTGGAGTAGAACTCATAAGTAAAACATGTCATACCTGATTATAAGCCATTACAACTACAGACAGACAGATTCCACATCAGGTGCATTTCAGCTTCATCTTCTCCATTCATTTTGAGTCGTCGTCGCCTTCAAGTTCGACATCTCTGACAGTTTATTAATCACACGATTCGTTTTCTTCCCAGACGCGACCGGGTGCCATCCAGCCAGTGGGGCGTGTGCGGCCGAGTGCCTCCCCCGCCACGCCAGACGGCCACAGTCCCAACCCCTTTCAGCATGGCCCCTCCCCCTTCAACTCCCAGACCTCTGTAAGACCCCTCACCACCACCACCACGTAGGGCTGGTCTCCATCCACTCTCAGCTCTGTGCTGCCTGCTGTGGCTGCACACTCCCAAATATAATCAAACGGTGTCTGACAGCAGTTACCGATCATTTTGGCACACCAGTGATTTTTGTTTCCAAAGAAGCTAGAACCAAAGACGGGAAGACACAGTTGAAGCGTAGCTCGCTACGACCTCCGGGCACACCTGGAGGTTTTAAGAGTCTGGACTACGCCTGCAAACAGAGCATTCAACCCAACTTGAATCAAACATAACTGACCAAAACTGCAGCTTTCTGATGTGTTTGCTCATTTATTCTTTTGACAAGTAGCGTAAGCCCCTTTCAGACATGTACAATCTGACTGAACGCATCTGCCGCATGTCTGAATGCGCAACCAGGTCATTTTTCCGTTAAAGTCAGGCCGGCAATCCTACTAGGTCAGACCCAGTAACATTTCTGTATCACTGTGTGAAGTTAATTATGGAAGACTTCTCCCACATTTTAGCACCAATATTCATCCAAAACCATCACAGGCAGCTTGTGTGCCAAAATCACAGCACACCTTTCTCACTCGTTTTGCTCTACAGTTTCAAATCTATTAAGCTACAAAATGACATGAAACTTTAGTACAAGGAAATCAGACACTAAAAGCTTAAAGGTTAATGATCCTCACCAGTAATGAGTGATGTTAACATGAGCTAAAATGTGTTGCTTCCAGCTGTTCAGGACTGTTTCCTCCAAGTTTAATGAACACCTGCAGCATCAGACAGCAGCAGGATCCATGTGGTCACACTTGATCAGCCGCAGTTAAATATTTGTGTTATGTTTAAGAAATCAGAAATGAACTGGGCTTATTCAGCATTTTTATAAGCTGCTATTAGATTTCGTCTTGCATAATCTTGCGTGAATGACTATTTGTGAATTCAGCCGTGAGAAACATTAACAGAAAAGTGACCTGTGCCTGAATTGCTGGAATGCCTTAATGGATCGATGAAGCCAGCAACGTTTCATATCCCATGTCTGAAAGGGGCTATAGCGAGGCCATTAAGTTATGAAGAAGCTTTGATTTCATCTCACGTCCTCCTGATTGTTTCACAAAGGTGCTCATACAGACAAATCTTTCATGGCTTTGAACTTTCCAGGCCCTACTGTCTGTCTTTCTCTGGCATACTCCCTCCTCTCTCACATGAAACCAGCTGCCATGCTGTTCACCTGTTCTCCTCCACAGTCTTCTTCAACTTTGCTGGTTTTTTTCATAGTCTACCCTCTCCTCCATGTCTCTGTCTGTCTGTCCGTCCTCCCCACCTCCTCTTCTCCTTCTCGCCCTCCTTTTACCATATGGACCTATCCCACCCTCCATGACCCCTCGACCTCCTCCCCCCCCCCCCAACCTGCAGCCTCGCGCCCCCTCCCCCACCTCGCCCGATGAGTTCCCCATGAATGTCAAGCAGGCATACAAGGCGTTTGCCGCCGTGCCTCGCTCGCTCGCAGTACTGGAGCCGCCGCAGGTAGGCCGTGCTGCCCGGCCTCGACCGGGTCACAACAACACAAGCATGCTGTGCTGACTGGTTGGTCTCGCCCCGCCCTCTCCTGACTGGAGCAGGCTGTCCTCGGTGAAGCCTGCGCCTTGTCGGGGGGCCTGTGACGTGCTGTGACGTGTGGAATGCGTTCATCGTTGGTTTTTCCACTGCCATCATCTGTCGTACTGGTGTTGCCTCTTGATCCATTCATCCGTCCATGTGTGGCTCGTGTACTAATATTCGATCCTCCCCCTTTTTTTGTTTTAATATTATATCCCAGCTGCTAATCAGTCTGCCTGCTCTCTATCTCGGTGTTTGCTCTAAGTTTTGGTCTCCTTTTTATGACTAAAGCTCATTTCTTGCTCTGCCAACAGGAGCTGTACGCTGTGAGGAACAATGTCCACCCAGTACAGCCTTCTCCAGAGGTGAGTCAACATATCGACCCAAACATATCAAATATGATATAAAGCAGAGCTGCCTGTTGCACCATATTGACCTGAATAACAGACAGTAAACATTTATTGATGTTACACTTCTAAATAGTGGAAGGTTGTGTTACAGTTGAGGATGTGCTCACGCCATCAAATATTGAATATAAAGTTGCAGCGTTGCATTTTAGTTTGCCTTAAAAGATTTTAGGAAGCCACATAGAGGAAAAAAAATGTTGGCAATTGGGTCAATAGCATCAGGAACAAACTGAAATTAATCTGTCAAGCATTTAAGAAGTAGCCATGTCACCGAATGTCTTGCCAATGAGCTCAAGAAGATCCTCCACAAATGTGACCAGTCAGAGAAAATCATTCTGGCTGCTAAAGCACAAGTTAAGCCAACGTGGGATTTAATTCTACTTGCTTCGTATTGTACCTTTAAACAAAGAGGGGTTTGAAAGGGTGTGCTGGTTGTCCTATAATCTTAGTTTTGGTTTTTAACAAGTGAACATTAAACCTGCTGCTGTCTAGATGCGCTCAGAGCGTTCTGTACTGACAGTCTGTGGCCTTTTCAGCCTGAGTTGAACAACGAGGTGTTTGTCGATGCCACAGACGGTCAGGAGGGAGGTGGCGAGGGTCTGACCGGCAAGGTCTCCCCGCGGCTCTCCCTCTCCTCTGACCGTCGGGAGTATTTGAGCCTGGCAGCAGTGCCTCGGTTCTCCAGGCCTTCCATGGAACTGCAGGTACCCACCGCCTCCGCCACAGCGAGAGCAGCCCCAGCTCTCCGTCGGGGCTGCGGTGTGCTTGGCTTGACCGGTGGTGGTGTTCTCTGCTGACAGAGATTAAGAGACAGCTGTGCTACTTCTGTTAGTAATGTGGCTCCCTGATAACTGATCTGAAATCAGCTTAGTGGTGCTGGGTTCTAATTTAATGCCTGTTTGTTTTCTTTCCTGTTGGACTGTGACACTTCTGGCCTCTATCATTTCTAGCGTGTATACTGTGGTCTTTCTGCAAATGGCACTTTATTTAGCTGCTTTGTCAATTCAGAGCACGGCAGGTGTTCAAATCTCAACTCTAATTTGTTCATCATTCTGCAATCTGTCCTTGATTTTTCCAACACCCCCACAGAGTCCGTCTCCTGGTGGAAAGGACAGCCCAGAGCAGCGCTCTTTCAGGGACAGGCAGAAGTACTTTGAGATTGACGTGAAGCAGCAGACGCCAGACAAACCCAAACCTCGAGTCTCCCTCGTCGGAGAGGACGACCTCAAGAAAATGAGGGAGGAAGAAGGTTTGTTTCCACGGTTTCATAAACTTGCTAATAACTGACAAAAACTTGTTATTGTGAACTAGTGAGCTTAAAAATAAGTGAAATGTGCTTGTACTTTATGTATTAAAGTGTGCATGTTATGAGAAGTGAACCTCTGAATCTATGAACATTTAACATTGTGAATGGCCTGTGACCTGTTTGCTTTTTTTGTTTTATCTTAAGTTAGTACCGTCAAACATACCCTCTGAACCTCAAAACCCACCACTCAGTCATGTGACACAATTCAGGGACTTTTTGGTTAAACTGCAGCTGTGTTGACACAGGGCAGATAGTAGACAAATGTGGAAACAAACTGGAGAGATTAGGAGCAAAATAAAACACGCAGCAATAAAATGGCTCAAAAACTGTATACAGAGGAGCAAGTTGTCAGCAATTTGTTGGAAGATACATTTATCAAGGTGAAATATCTTTCTACAGTTGATGTAGAGTGGTGTAGAGGTTGTAAAATGTAAGTAGTAAAATATCTGTAGTATGTAGAGCCACCATTTTTTCCAGTATTGGTAACACACATGGCACTTGGGAAAAAGTTTATACATTGATGGCAAATAAATTTTTTACTTTTTCAGTTTTATTTTTTTTGTAGAAAACCAATCAAACATTATTGATTATGACATTATAACTTTGTTGCACTGCACAAAAGACATTATAGGGGTCTCCCTACTTCTAGTCATGACTGTGCTGTTTCCATA
This sequence comes from Stegastes partitus, assembly GCF_000690725.1. Classification (NCBI taxonomy): domain Eukaryota; kingdom Metazoa; phylum Chordata; class Actinopteri; family Pomacentridae; genus Stegastes; species Stegastes partitus. The sequence goes on along the minus strand of NW_007578397.1, from coordinate 23,148 downwards.
GAAGTGCAGGACTTTATATTGCAGTGAAAAATGAACCTAGTTTTTTTCTGGTTTTATTTCCCTAAACCATGAGAACATCCTAATCTCTCCGAATCTCTCTCCAGAGAAAAAGTTTGAGCAGCGGGCGCGGGAGTACCTGCTGGATGAAGATGAGGAGGATGAGGAGGAGGACCTGGCTAAGCAGGTGGCCCAGATGAAGGCCACTGGTAAGGTGCTGCTGGACGGAGTGGAGTACAACGTGGAGCCAGCGTCCGCCCCGTCCCAGCACTGCTCCACACCACCAAACTACAGCGTCACACCACCGAGCTACTGCGGCAGCTCAGGGTGAGAAGTTGGGTGTTACATTTGAAACATTTCTCTATTTTAGTTTCTTCTGCAAACTAATTGTCCGTTTTGTGTGCAGGCCCTCCTCAGTCGATGGTAAAGGAGACTCTCAAAGGAATTCCCTGGAGGACAGCTTCAGGATGGAGATGAGGCCCAACTCCATGACGGGGTAATCACAACATACGAGATTACGTTTCTGAATCTCCCCGTGCTGCTCGTCATGTTATTTATCAGTGCGGTCGGTGTGTCTCGTCAGTCTGATCCCAGTTTACCCCGGAGAGTCGGCGGCTCCCATCCGCACAGCCAAAGCAGAGCGCAGACATCAAGAGAGGCTCCGTATGCAGAGCCCCGAGCTTGCTGTGGCCCCCGACAAGGACCTGTCCCCTGCAGAGAAACGAGCTCTGGAGGCTGAGAAGAGAGCCATGTGGAGGGCAGCCCGGTAAATATGACAGCTTCACACACTGTAAAGACGACAAGACTTTTTGTCTATTGTTCTGACAAGAAGCAAAAAAAAGATGAAAAACAAACACAAAAAGCAATCTTGGTAATATCTAGCAGAGATTTATTTTTAACTTTTACTGAAATGACTAAAATGTTCTATTACAAATTTAGGAGTTTGTCTGTTGACGAAGCCTCTATTTATTCCATGGTGGTTTGTTTTAGAGCAGACTTTGAGCAACAGGTGACTGTACTCGTGGTATAAACGTCTAAAGGAGATGAACACATTGGCACACAACAGCACATTGATACAAGGATGATGATAGCATCCAGTGCAAAAGTACAAAGGATGAGATAGATTTTTGAGGTATCATGGTTTTTAATGAAACTTTACAAAATTTGTTGCATGTGTGCGAAATGTTCTGAGCCGTTTCAAACCAGCACGATCACATAAATCCTTACAAAGTTCAGCAGGCTCGTCAAGGTTCAGTTTTTTTTCCCAGAGGACCAAATACAAGTTCAGAGTAGATTATGTGTGGTGAAAACACAATCCTATGTGTGGTCAGTCTGTCTCTATCTCACTATGGTCATGTCTAAAAAAAGGTCTTATTTATTATTCCTGGCTCTCCTAATTGTGTCGGTGTTTTACCTTCCATTCTTTGGTTTTCTTCTCTTTTTCTGTCTGTGTGCGTTTCTTCCTCTTCTCCTTCATTTTCCTTCTTCATCCTGGTGTACTTTTCCTTCCACTCCGTCCTCTCTGTGGCCTTGTGGGGCCCAGGCCCTATGGCCTAGAGGAGGATGTTAGGCAGTATGAGCAGGACCTGGCTAAGAGGCTCTACCAGGCCCGAGTGAGGGCATCTCAGGGCACGGCCCCCCAGCCCCCCACTTCCTCCTCTACCTCCTCCTCTGCAGCCTCCCAGCTCAGGTCTGCTCCTCGGCCCGAGCCTCCAGGGCCAGACGCACGGCATCGTGGGCGTGTGCTAGGGTGCTTTGGTGTTTTGCTAGAGGCCGAATTCGGAAAGGTCCAAGCAAGCACTCGCAGCAACACTGACAGTGCTTCCACTGCCTTTCTGGTGCTGTCTTGCTTCTGCACGTCTTTGCCAATTCCATCTCTAGCTTCCTCCTGATTCCTGCCTCTCCTCTCTCCGTCTTGTCTTACCCCCCGCTCTGCAGCACTCATCTTCATTTGTGCCTTGCTGTTGTCTTTTACACCATTATTCGTACTAACACATGGCCCGCAGTAAGTTTGCAAGCTATCTGTGAGTTAAGGGTAAACCTACTAGCAGTAGGTAGTCCTTTTCCTGGAATGCCCCCCTTTTTAATGTGCTATGAAATAAAAAGGTTGTTTGTCACAGCAAACCAGGACAAGGAGCACCCACAATTAGTAGTGATCGGCCTACACCCACCCATTGAGGTGTATGCCTATCAGTTTTTGTCTCTTTATTTCTTTAACACTTCCTTAATTGTGTCACAACATTCATCAGATTGTGGTTGTCCCTCCTGTAGAATGAAGTCTCTGGAGCAGGATGCACTGAAAGCTCAGATGGTCATCGCCAAGTCTCGTGATGGGAAAAAACGTGGGACACTAGACCAGCTGACAGAGTCGCCCTCGCCTGCCCCAACGCCCTCTCCCACTCCTATGGAGGGTAAGAAACTGCTTCCTTGTCTAGAGCTAGATAAGAAGATTAATATCACACACGTAAATATGGAGCTTAGCACGATTTAGTACACAGACTGGAGCAGGGTAACAGCCTTCTAGCAGAAGATGAATAATTAACATGTTCTATCTTGCTTGTCTAATCAAGTACAAACCCAAGTGTAAAAACAACAATCTGTTCCTGCTCTTCATGCCTGCTTGAACACATTTTCTGTCTGTGTTCGACAGAGCTCAGTCCTCGAGGAGTAACCTCACCCGGCAGGCTGGTAAGCATTAAATCTCTTTCCCTCTTCCTAATTTCCTCACAGATTTGTTTTTCCACTTTGCTGTGTGTCTGGGCGAACACGCATCAGTGTCCTCCCTTTTGTACGAACTCGGAGAGCTCAAATTATCAAATATTTGAACAAAGCTACAACACTGACTTTGCAGTTTGATTGAGGGAGAGCGATTTTTAGAAAGAAAGTAAACAGGGTTGTTTGTTTACAAGCTGGGAAAGACAGAAGGTACATTTGCTTCAAAACGCATTAACATGAATCCACCATCTTGCTCATTGTCACTTTAGCCAATCAGAGCTGAGAACACACACTGCTCTCCCATCATACGCCACAGCTGGCTGTTGAAATCACCCATCAGCCTCTCTGCCTCCCACTCTCCCTTTTCCATTTTCCCTCTTACCCCTTTCCTTCTTTTCATTATTCCCTCTTCCACCATTTTCTCTTTTACTCTACTTTGTCCCAACTCCCTCCATTTTCTCTGTCCTTGTTTTCCTCTCTCCCGTCTCCCTCAACCTCTGCTCATTCCTATTTGCTATCCTTCTAGTCCCTGTCATCAAAGAAGTTTGACTACCGACAGTTTGCTGCCATTCCTTCTTCCAAACCCGTATACGACATCCAGGTATTGGCTGCATGCTGAGCTCCGGGGGCCTCCAGCCTCCTCCTTCCCTTCCCCCCTGGCTTTCCCTGCTGCCTCTCCCCTCTAGTCTCGCTGATAATCAAGAGGCATCAGTGTGACTGCAGTCTAGGTTGTGGCTCAGTGATTGATCAGCACTTCCTGCTCTGCACTATCAGCGATGTGGCTCACTAACTCTCACTTGCAACAACAATGACGAAGGCGGACTTTCACTCTAAAACAATGACACATCAAATCAACCTTCCTCCCTCTGCCTCACAAACGTAGGAGCATCTTCAGCAGTAACCATTCACACCCATCTGTCTCACAGCTGACTAATCAATCACAAACAATAACACTCACCAGCTGCACAGAACCAGACAGGCTTTTGATCCCACTAACCACAATTGGTTCCGGGGAAAAACGGCCACAAACTGCATCTCATCCACTCTCACATTCACTTCCATCGGCTGTCTTGTTCCACGCATGGGTCGCACATCGGGCGGAGGAATAACTTTAAGCGTTCCTCTCGTGCTCTGGCTTTTGAAACGCTCGTCTGCTACAGGGGACTTCTCTCTGCTCTCGTTAAGGTAATAGTTCGGTGTCGGTCTGTTTTGGAAAAGCTTATTTCCTCGTGCGTGGAGGAACAGATAGGAGGGGAAGCAGGGAAATCCCGGAGTCTTGCTGGAGCTGCAGTGGGCAGCGCTTGTTTGGAAGTGGTCTCTTTTTTCTGTCGTCTGTGACGGTGTCAGTCTGCGCTCCTGAGTGTGGGATATTTTCTTGTTTCCAGTTTGTTGCACAGTGGCCTCAGTTTGTTTGTATCCTCCCTTCGGTGGCTGTAATTTAATTGTCGCTGCTATATGTAAGTGTGTTTACACTGTGTTTACACTGTGTTTTGTCTTATTCCTGCACAAAACTAGTGCTTTAAGAACACCCTTCAATCTTTAATAGTCAGAGATATGTACAGTTAATAAATTAGTGGCAGTTTTAATTATTTCTTGTGTACATGGCGTCCGTGAACTGATCCCTTCCTACTACGGTCTAAGAAATAGGGGGCAAAATCCACAGTCGTCATTCTGTGTAAAAATGAAGCCTCAAATTCAGCTGACACTAATATGAGGCAGCAGCAGTCACAGCTAATCACTTCAGTACAGAACATCCTGGGTTCAACTCTCAGCTCAGCAGTGGTAGAAGGAAGTGAGGAGACATTTTGTACTAAAAAGACTGGATCTTTTGAAAATACCTACATTATTTATGTAAAAGCCTTGATTTTGGATAAAATGGACGCAGACATGAACAGTGAAATCTGTGTTTGGTGTCTGATTTAGCAAACCATGTTGGGTCCTCATAGACATACTTAAAAAAAGCCTCAGTTTTACTGAAGTCTGGAATCTTGTCAGACTGCTGAAGGTCATATTAGCTTTAGCTGAACTGAAGAACACACTGCTGTCAGCACGGACTGTGGATTTGCTCCCCATCACTTAAACTGAATCAAGGGAACCTTTCACGGCCAGTATTATGGTAATGAGCTGAAAAATGTCTAAACTACATTAAACATATTATGTCGATCAAATGGCTTCCAAGCATTGACACCAAATTAAAAACAAAATTTGCAGTGTGTCCATATAAAAGACGGACGGCTCAACATGCTGCTTGGTTTTCGGTTGTGTGCTGGTGATACTGGTGCTGTGCTGTTGCTCCGTTTGCTGTCTCTTTGTGGTTGTGACCATCCTACACAACAAACCCCGGAACTGATGACTTAACTTAACACCCCCCCTTTCCTTTAACATGCCAGTTTCTCCTGGGGGACTAGTTGAGTAGATGTACTCTGGCTTTTGTGGCTCTGACAGACTGGGAGCTTCAGTGCTGCCTGCTAAACCCGCAGTGAGCGGCTGGCCCGCTGCCTGACAGTCTCCTACGCTGCCACTACTCACATGGTGAAGGCTTCCCCTGGGGTACATGTTACTGAAACACCCCTGCTGCTCTGTTATTCACCTCCTCTTCTTTTTTTCCAGTCCCCTGACACAGCTGACGACCTACAGTACATCGATGATGGCTCCGGCAACCCAGGTATGTGCTGCTGCCTTTTTTTTTGGATTTCCAAGTGTATTAGAGCAGGCTTCACTAAAGGGCCAAGTCTGCGGACAGTCTGTGTATATTACCTCAACCTCTTCTATCCCCTTTGATTCAGGTGACTACCTGGGATAAGAGACTCCTATTGGTAGGATTCTGTGTGCATGTGTTTGTTGCTCTGTGTGTGTGGGGCTGAATATGTATGTGAGGAGAGTTTGTGTCTGGATGTGTGCTGGTTTGTACATTTACACGCTAACCTGCTAGTTGTGTGGAGTAGCTGTGGATTCAGGTATTAAGGTGGGTGTGTCTACCTGGGTATGCTTTGCCATTTGCTGCCCACCAGCTATGAAGCAGCTGCGGATGATAATACTGAAGTAGGATATTAAATGCTGAGCCCCCTAAAGGTCACGGCAAGAGAGGACTCCAATGCTTTACATTCCTACTGATCAATAACAGTTGGTTCAGTCTAGTTAGAACACACACTTTGGGAAAGACTTTGCAGATACTACAGAAAGAAGAGATGATGTGACGACTCTTAATGTGATTCATTTTATTTAGCTAATTATTCATGTTAAAAGCCTGATTTCAGACATAAACCAGCTGCTCTGCCTGTCTGACGGTTCAGTTTATTGTGCTATTGATCTGTTTAGCTGTTAATATTTCAAACTGTGATGCTTCTATGACAGCTAGTTTTATGAGATATATGAATATAATAGCTTTAACACAACATTTTAGCCTAAAGGTGCTGCTGGTTGTGACTATAGATTGTCAATTCACCCTCAGCTGTGTCTGTCAGGTACGATACTGCACTATTGCATTTAGAAGGAAAACTACAGGAGCTGGTTGAGCAGCTCTCTTACTGGCCCACTGCTGAGACTGCTCTGGGATGACACAGCTGCCACGCTGGCTTTAGCCTTTGTGACAATTATGGCTGTGACATATTAGTTTTTAATGGTTGACTACACGCAGTGGTAGCTTGCTAGCTGAGCTGTTATATTCTTGAACTCCTAAATAAGTAATCGGTTAGTAACAGCTGGACACAGCACCACAGCAGCTGAAGTCCAAACAATAACCACAGTTTCACCGTCACAGGCAGGCAGAGCAGCTGCAGCTGTACTCACAACCAGCAGATACTGGATACTGGCTGAGATCGGCCTTTTAAAAAGAATTATGAGCAATAAATGTATTAAGTGTCATAACATCTCTCCTTTCCGTAGTGTTTCTCTAAACTGGTTGTATGTTACAACTGGACTGAACCAATGGCCTTAATTTTTATATGGATCAGATGGAATATAAAGTCTATTGTGAGGCTATAAGTACTAAATAATTCTCACCATGACCCTTGCAGGGCTTTAATAACATGCCAGCTCACCTTGGGGAGAAAAAAATCATATGAAACTCTTATTACCTTCACCTTGCAAAACCCTGCAGCTCTACTCTAGTTAGTATTTGGCGTCGAGCTCACCCGTCTTACTTTGCCCCTGGATTGTGTTGAAATTTGTACTGAACAAATTTTAATACATTTTGTGATCTGTGTTCCCTGTAATATGCCTTACGTTCCCTCTGATCCACATGTCCAACAGTTGACGTGTTGTCCAGTCCAGCTATAACACACTGCCCCTTTAGGGAAATACAGTTACTACACCAAGGAGAGACGCTGTGACACTTCATGAATTATTCATTCATTTTAAAATGCAACTATATATGCTGCTATAGTTTCACCGGCACAGCCAGGCAGAGCAGCTGCAGCTTGATACTGTCAAAAATGGCCTTTTAAAATGAAAAACTGACCTTAAATGTACTGTAAAAAGGGTCATATCATCTCTCCTTTCCTTATTGTCTGTGGAGTGTTTCCCTAAAATGCCAGTGTGTTATAACTGGACTGGACATCACACGTACTGTTCATGTCAATCAGAATAAACGTAAAGCATATTGTGATGAAACACAAAAGTAGTCCTCCAAAGACTCCTGCCATGACCCTTGGGAGGGCCCTGTATTGTGACTATGATGCTAACAGTGCATGGATTTGTTTGTGCGGAGCTCTAAATGATTCAGTTATCAGTCAGTGTTTACATGCCCAAAACAGAGCCCATGCCACTCAGGCAAACCATGATTATGCAGGACAGTGGGCTTACATGCTCTGCAGTTTGCTTCTTTAATCTGTGTACACGTGCAGCAAGTTGAATCAAAAGTCTCACTAGTTTTACTGATTTTAACAGTTTCACTGATGCAACATGCTGCTTGCTAATTTAGGTATTTATTGCTCTCGTCCACCTGCTCAGCTGGCACAGCGATACTTTGGCTGAGGTCTTTGTCTTGCACATGCACACATGGAAAAACACAATTAGAGACCTGGTAGAACATGAATAAAACATATGCTGTTTTTAATGACTAATAAATTACCTTTCTGGAGAAGCCGACCATAACCTGGTCAAGTGCATGCATAGACTGAGTGAGAAGATTTTAAAAGGCATTTCTTGTTGGTTCTCAAAGTCACTTCAGCAGCATCAACTGTGCTTAGAGTTTGAGCACAGAATCCACAGAGGTTTAAACATGCACTCACCGGGCGCTTCAGTTTTCTGCTCACCAGTCTTATTCTGGCTTGTTTCCAGCTGCTGCTCTGAATGTGGGGCGTCTCTCGCAGGTTTAAGGGATTCAGCCACCTTTTCATCAAATGCTTCACAGGAATATTCTGTCCTTTTGTCTTGATCTTTTTTTTCCTCTCCACAGCTGACAGCGGTTGTCACGTGGGAAGAATATGTATTGCCGGAGCCCAGATGCGTCATTGTGACATATGGTCTGTCTGCGTTGCTGTTTTCTAGGGCCCACTGCGAGTGCTGAGGTTGAGGTCCCCACCCCGCTGCCTGCCACCTCTGCCCTGGAGGAGATGGCCCTGTACAGCAACAAGCGTAAACTGAGGCAGGGCCGCCGCAGCCTGGAAACCGCTGTGCCCACGTAACACCAAAATATACACACATTTACATTCACTGTGGAACACTGGTAAACATATTGGTGCATCCACAGGAGGTGCAGATTCACTAAACACTACACACAGTGTCAGTAGAGCGAGATTTACTCTCACATATATAACCACTGCAGAGACTATGATGCTAATAGTCGCCACACATAGACACTCACTTATATCCTGCGTGCCAGTCTTGCCTTTACAGTCTGTGGGTGAGTTGGCAAGTTGTCCCTCAGGGGGCCAGAAAGAGCGAGTGTGGTTAGCTAGGATTGCTACTTACAGACCATTCTTCCTTTTTTTGTTCAACATTCGGTTTGCCTACTAGAATCTGATCTATTTTAACTTGAGGTGATCGAAGTTTTTAGGGTTTTTTTTTTTTTGTTGTTGTTGTTTCGTTTTGTTTTTTTAAAATTTCTGCGCCTTCAGTGATTTTGCTGTTTAGAAAAAAACATACTGGAAGAGAAAAGAAATGGGTCATAGCTATACTAACTTCTTGAATGATACTTCTAGGCTTTCAGTGATTCGACTGTAAAATGTCTTATGTTTCTTGAGACTTGGGCGGACAGGTGTGTGTATATATTAATTGAAGAGGGAACATCCTGCTACCTTCATAGTCACAAATTGTGGAAAGCTTTTAAAAAAAATTAGTACATATCATTTTTGCACTGCCATTGATCAGCTTTTTAAGAACGTATATCTTAACTAATTTATTGTTTTTACTGTTTTACTCAAATGGAAGGCCTTTTTTATTTTAGTTTTAACCCATTCAGTCCTTCTAGTTTCAAGAGGACGACTGAGGCGTATCAATTTATCCTTAAAGACATTTTTCAATACAGTTATGAGTCAGAAAGTAAAAGCTTTTCAACTAATTATCTGCATATCACTTTATTTTATTTAATCTACTTTATATACATTTTTTTTACTAGGGATTTTGAAGCAAGCACATCTATTAATTAGATTGCTCTGACGAAGCCTAGTTGTTGCACATTGGTTTCATAACAGTAGGGTCATAACAAAATGCTTGTTTTTCTCGTCTCAGCAGACTTTAAAGGAGCCTCTGTCCAGATTTATTAGCTGTGTTACATTCCCCTGTAGAGTTTGACTACACTGGAGGCAGCTGCGTTGAGCAGGCTGAGAATATTAATGTTTGGGAACATGCATTTTAGCATCATTTATTCATTAATGGTACTTACACCCTGACCTGTTTAGGCTATTGTTTTGTTTTGTTTTTAAATCAATGTGAATCATTCATTTCTATCCTTGCATTATCAGGAGGTATGCCACAGTGATGTGAAGGTAGCAGGTGTTTTATTTTTCTGTCTATGGTTAATTTAAATCTGATGCCACTGAAAATCATTTATTGTGTGAATAATGTACAAATACTGAAAGGAAAACAAATTTTGGGTTTGAAACTGAGCCAGTCTTGACCCAGACAAAACAATTGTCTAGACTGCTGATGCATCTGGGTTTGGACAGGCTTGGTGCTGGGATGCTCTTTGCATGTATATTGGTTTGTTAATGGGAGAGCCGCGAGAGGCACAAGCAATTAGGAATTCCTCTCAAGACATTGATCTCATTCAGCTCACAGCTTGACACACTGTCAGTTTATGTATCTGACGGGTATTTCTGCAGAATCACAGCATCGTAGCATTTGTGTTAATTTAATGTAGGGTCTTCTAATGATAGCTTTCCATGTTGCTCTCACTGACTGAAATTCAGTTTGATAACATTTGCAATGGCTGAGATCTTTTTATTTTTTAACTTTCAGTAGGTAAATCTTTTTTTCAGTTGGGTTTCACTACATTATTGATGCAGTGTTTCAAGTTTCTGTGTTTTTTTTTCTTTTGTCTTGAGTTCTCTTTGGGGGCTTTTACTTGCAAATAGGTTGGAGGGAAAGGGTCAGAAGTCCTAGGGTCAAGGGTTATAGCTCATACAAGACTGTAACTAGTGAATTTGTACAACCAAAGAAGTCTATTTTGTGGTTCAGGAATAATAAATTTTACTTTTCATTTAAGAAGCTGATTCACTGTGTCGTGTCTTTTTTGCTTGATCAATGTACAAAGTTTGTACAAACTAAAATGCACAGACCAACTGTACACACAAAAAGCAAAGTAAATTCAGCAGCTTGGTGGACAGTGGAAAACCACAAATCACACTTCTTCACCTCATTCAGCACTTATGGATGTCATGAACTCAAATTTGTACATAAACCTCATTTTACTTTGGGAGAAACGAGGAGGAGGTCTTCCTCGTCCTGCAGATTTGTTCCTGTGCACTGGGGTAGAAGAAAACACAGCCCTCTGCTGTTCTTCTGCAGACACATACCAACGTTTTAATTGTTGGCACATCTACTTAACTCCAGTCTTCCTGGCAATAGATGAGCCAACCACTGATTAGCTTTCCGATAATTACTGTGCTATCCGGCAAGATAAACAGTTGTTCAATAGATCTGTAGCAACAGGAACAATACCTGTTTGAGTGTCCTGTAGCGAGCTTTGTAGAAGGATTTGAGCTGTCAACCAGAAGCTAACGCCTTGGACTGTCCTCTTTTTAACAAATCATTACTACAAACTTTTCTAGTTAATGTCCAATATGCTTCCTTTCTTTGGGCTTTTATTCAAAACATGCTAGAAAATGAAAAAACTCTTTGCATAAATGAAGCCCACAGCTACGCTTTCCACCATGTACTGTAAAGTTTATTCCAATGTCTGCTCAATACAAAACTATGCAGAAGCATTTTTTTTGCATCTTTGCTAGGTGGTAATAAGTATAAATATTTTGTCCACTGACTATGAGACAAATTCACTTGTGCACAGTTCTTCTCCATAGTTGGGTCCAGCTCCTCTTAAGGCAACAGGACAGACTGCTCATACCAGGTCTCAAATTCTGGGACACAGAAAACCTAAGTTAGAGCATCTTCAATTGTTTTAACAAATAAAATGTTTGCTGTTCAGGAAGGTAGAGGCTACTAAAGAGAACTGACCAGAAAGCAGGCGCACTTTACACTGATCCACGAGGTGTTGGCAGTAGTAGACTTCTGCCTTGAGGTCACACAGCGCCTCATATCTCCGCCGGTACTGTGCTTGAAGTTCTCTAAGATGCACCAATAAAGAGGCATCTGGCTCCTGCAGCGTTGGGCCCCCGGTCATAACCAAACACTGACCTTAATCCAAATACACACAAAGAAAAGATGTATTGACTTCATTATCACATCTTGGCAGGCCCTTCAATCCAAGCTCACTTTGCACAGTGTTTCCAAAGCCTGTGCAAAACATTTCGTGATCACACTTAATGGCACCAGGTACTTGGCACTCATGCTGATACAAACATTTTACATGAAATGTACCTTGGCCTCCTCTAATCTCCTCGTACTGCTGTAAGGTGGCTGTGGTGCAGTCGATCTCTTTCTTGACAGCATTGACCTCTTCAGTGAGCTGTTGAAGAAGACTGCGGCGTTGCAGCAGAACAGCCTTGTTCTCCTTAAAAATAAGGCTGATCTTGCTGCCTTGTCCCACCTTGAAATCCTCAAATGCCTCTGCTTTAGTTGGAGGAGGCCTGGGAAGAGGCAGCAAATTTCTGAGTGCTAATTTTTATTTAGGATTTTTTTTTTAGATTTTTGACACCTGCTTTTTTTGTTCCCACTGGCTTCAGTCTAAAATGCTCGCTTACCTCTGTGTGTCACTGGATGTCTTAGTTTTGTCTTTGGTTGAACTTGGATGATGAGTCAGTTTCTGTGACGGAGCAGATGCCAACAAGCTGCCAGCGTCCACATCCTCAGGAATACTTCTGCTATCTCGTTCCTGAGAAGTTAGTGTAACTTCCAAAGTTTAGTCTCAATGAACTCATGGTGAACTAGGCAGTTAATGGTACAACACACTTACAGAATTTAAACTGCTAATTTCCAAGTTCAAAGAAAATGACTGACCTCAATAGCCGCTGCACCACCACTTTGGTCTTTCTTCACCAAGTTGTAGGTTTGGCATAGCTGAGCCTTCACCTTCTGCTCCTGCTCCCTGCTCAAACACAGACCAAAACAATCCAAATCATATTCAGTTTACGAATAATGAACAGTATACAATAATAAAAATACGTTGTCTTAAAACACACAGTATTGAGAAGTTGCAGATTTTAAAAGGTGGAGGATACTCACCGCACAGCAAGCTTGAATTGGGCAAACACTGCTTGAACCTGCTTGACACTCGTCACCTGTAATTAGATGTAGCGCAGAGAAAAATTCAAAGCCGAAGATGGGAATGTCAGAGAATGTATTAATAGTTGTGTTGTTCGTTATGTTCTCACACTGATTTCCTCCAGGCTTCCCTCAAGGTACCTCTGAACCTGGCTCTGGATCTCAGCCAGCTGGGCTCCAGACAACGGTTCGTATGTGATGCTCGGTCGCTTTTCCTGGTGAAAGATGATGAACAAGCACTTAGATATTAATATGAACCAACTGAAATGTGCTTCTAATTTGTAAACATAAACATCCCAGCGCACCAGCTAATACAGAATTTTATTTCGTTTTCTGATTTTGTCATACAAGCTTTAAAGTTGGCACACAATTGCGAATAAATGATGGAAGAAGAGCAACACCTTAAATCCATGCAAATTAATAAAGTACAATGACACGTGCCGTCTCACCATGTTCCTGTCGGCTCTATTCAACGGTATATTGTAGATGGACAGTTCGTCTTTCAGCATCTGTACTTCCTTTTGAAGTTTCTTGATCTGAACCTAATCTCAACATAATTGTGTTGTGATGACTGACACACACAGAGTACAGCACAATACAGGTTGCAAACACAATCGATACATATCTGTGCACATGTAAAACCTCCATGAGTAGTTTTGAGATATAAACTCATGTGTTGCCAACTTACTGCTGGATCCATGTGTTCATTGACAGCGGGGTTCGTCTGGACACACTTCATTCTGCTGGCAAAACGCAGCGTAGAGAGCTGTAAAGAATAATAATTATCAGCCAGAGCACAACGGACATCAACAAAGGCAACTTCTTTCTGTTTAAATTTTTTATTCTACTCCTAACCGTTTCTTCTATCTGTGCAGCTTCACCATAGATGTTGGCCACAAGCACAGTGTTGCAGTTTCCTCCTACAGAAACAAACACATGGTAATATAACGAGTATTACGACACAGCAGCTGGCCACTTGGATGACCACATTTCAAGTGTCAGCACTGTTAAAAACCAAGAGCGCCACAGTCTTACCTAGTGAGTCTTTGAGGGCATGTGTGAGTTTAGTTTGTCTGAAGGGTATGTGGTCTCTGCGGTGGTTTGCTAGAGCCAGAATGGCCTGCTCCAGGAATGACAAAGACTTATTGATGTACATGGCTTCCTTTAACATCTGACCCTGGGACTGGAAGAACAGCAATGTGACACAACGTGTGGAAAAAGGTTAAGTGACATGACGATCATCTTATCGCACTTTGGATGTTAAAAAAAAAAAAATCTTTTGGTTGGTAAAGTAAAGTCCTATTCTCAAACTCACCCCAGTCTTTGCCAGCCTCTCAGACCCAGCCAAGTCCACCAGATTCAGCTTGGAGGTCATATATTTGGCACCAGACAAAGTCTGTGAGCGAGACTGTGAGAGACAAAAACATGTTCACCTATTTCTATTTTGGTGGCTGTTCACCAAGACTACAGTAAAACTGAATAGTAACCACAGAAAACACTGGTTTAATACCTCAATATGCACAGTTAGGATACAATGTGACCTGGAGGATCTCCTGTTCAGGCTATGAGATCCAACAATGCGATTCATCTCACCCTGAGTAAAGAAAGAAAAGCTTTAGGAATATTTCACGTTCCATTTGTAAAAATCTACAAACATTTTGAACGTAATGTTCAAAATCTCATATATACAATCTTTAAACTACTCCTTCACGCTGGACAGAATTGTATGGGTGTAAGTCTCCTACTACTCACTTCAAACAATAGGTCGAGAGCCTCCTCCTCGCAGTGAACATGGTGACGAGACAGACCTCTGATGACCACCCCTCTGCGCGGCTCCTCCATCACCGCCATGCCCCGAGGAGACGGGTGGGGTGAGTCCTGCAGCGATGACAGCAGGTCCACCAGGGTCTCATTGTAAATCTCCAGGTAGGATAGGTGGACTGAGAAGGTGAGCTCAGTTCTCCTCTTCATCTTTTGAAACACCTGAAAATCACATTAAATGCAAAGTCCACTTATGTATCCTTCACATTCATAACTTTCTGAGTCATCCTTTCTCTGAAGGTCGGCATTTTCCTACCTCCTGAAGCACCCGAGGAATGATGCCTCTCTGCTTATACGACTCCCTAGATCCTGTCATGGTGTAGGTTTTTCCTGAACCTGTCTGCCCAAAACACATCACTGTACCTGGCAGATACACAAAATAGACTTTCAACATAAAACTCTTCACAAATGTCTTTGATTAAAGCATCATTTAGAAAGTCATCTGCCAACCTATTTACCGTTATAGCCATCCAGTGCTCCCAGTAGCACTGGTTTGCACACTCGGGTGTACACCTCTTCCTGGGACGCATTCTGCAAGACCCCTTCTAGCCGAAAAGACCAGGAGCTCAACTGACCTTTCCTGGATTCAAGGACCCTCCTGGAGTCTTTACTTTGATAGATGTTTACTGTCTGAGGGACAACACACAAACAGAATGTATGAGTGTACAAGTACCAAAACTAACAAAAACTAGCCTTCACAAGTCGATTACATGCTTGACCATAAAGTGCGAGGAGATGTCAAATTGTCACAATATCCCAGAACCTTTGTTAAAATTGAAACCATCTTAGAAAAGTTGAAACCACTCATTCTGCCCAATTAACAGGTCAAACACTTGTGAGAAATCTGTGGCCCAAGAAAAAAACAAACAGCAAAACTGAATATTTTCCGATTTCTTTTCACCTCTATGAGAATAAACTGAATGTCTTGGGGCTGTGGACAAAGCAAGACACTTGAAGACATCATTTGGGGCTTTGGTAAACATGGACCAACATGTTTTTGTTTGTTTTTTTTTTTTACTATTTTCTGAGACTTTAGAGACCAAAGATCTAGTCAGTTAACCGAGAAAACAATTGACAGATTAGTCTACAATGTTAATCATTTTTAGTTGCACCCCCCTGACTAACACTCTGACAAGCTACAGGAGGAACTACATGGATGTAAATAATCATCATTGATGCCTCCGTTGTATTTAATCATCCCTGACAGTTACTGCAGTGTGCAAGAATACATAAAATGATGCCCCCTGGAACTGAACAACTTGGTAGGTTATAGCATTCTGTCTCAAATCATCAATTTTTTAAAACAATTTCTGCTTGACTAGCTCACATTTGCCTGAAATTTACAAAACATAAAACATCTATAAAGATAAATGTGATATTTTGGCCTGATATATCAAATATTTTCCAAGATCTTTAAATTGCCCCAAAAAACGTGCTGAAAGTGCGTCAAAGTATTTGATATACCAAGTTAAAAATTTCACAGATATCATTTTTAGTAACTATAGTTTATGATAAAAACAGTTTAAAGCAAATCAGAGATGGTGGAGCTTCCTGATGAGTTGAGATGGAATAACCCTGGTGGAAGTTATTACACCTCTGCTTCTCCTGCCATGGCCACGATAATGTCTTGGACTTATCCAAATGGTTTTAGTGATTTAAGTAACAACATGGAGGTTAAAACTTGGACAAACTCAGAACTAATCTTCCTTTTAACATCTTCCAACCGACTGCTATTCATTTTATCTCACACTCACGTGACGTTAGAGTTTGAAACGCTACCCAGCTTATCGTGCTTATAACTTATAGTGTGATTCATGTTCATTCTAACGGTACCAAAAGGGAGATTTAGCTACCTGTCCGTCAGGAAGACATTCAATGAGGTCTTGGGCCAAGTTTTCAGTCGGTCTGATCCGGACAAAGACCTGTACCTCCCTGCTGTGACCGTTCATACCGCCTCACTGAACCACGGCAGCCGTCAGAAACTAACAGTTGAAACTGTATAAATATAAAAACGAAGTCGGCTGGAAATGAAAGAGGTTTCTCGGAGAAAAGCAGTCATTTAAGGACAAGTCCTGGGTAAAGTTTGTCAGCTTCAGTCCGCCTCGGTTCTGTCAACGCTCTCTGGTTTCTAGGCAGCGCCATGGCAACGGGCGCGCGTTCACAGAGGCAAGGTGGTAAAGCGCGACCCCGCTACCTGTTCGTTCCATTCGATGAAGTCGCTGCTTCTGTAAGGATTAAACAACGAGGGGCCGTGCATTATACGGTTTGAATGCACGCAGCGGAGTCTAAAACCGTATAATGCACGGCTCCGAGTTGTTTAATGCCATGGTCCCACACAGCGAGCAAACACACAAAATGTTTATTTAATTAATAGAACTTGCTAAGAATGCCGAAGTTTTTTGGGACTACTTTATGCAAATAACGCACGCCAGTTAGTCATAGAATTCTCGCTGACCATGGTATAAATCTTTATGTCGTTTCTTTTGCTGTTTTTCTCCTTTGCGCTCCTCCTCTTCCCATTCTTCAAACGTTTTGTTTCGGCCAAATATATTAAAATTAACCTCGAAATCCATGTTTTATCGCGTTTCTCTCATTCACATGTCAGGACACAGCTGATCTGCGCGTTGCTATGGTGACGCCCAGAGCGGCGTGATATCATACCAGTGATCTAACTCGCCGAACTACGTGTGCGTATACACGAAAATAATGCACGCCAGTTAGCGGTAGAATTCTCACTGACCATGGTATAATGGGCAATAATCAAAGAATTTAAACAGAAAAAAAAAATCACATGTGTTCTCTAATGTTATGTTAGAGTCAGAGAAATATTTGAGAATATAGCCGATCTTATTTATAAGTACTTTGTATTGCTCAAAGTGGCTTGCGAGGGTAGATTATCACCTGGGGGTTCTTTTTCTTTTTTTCCCCACAAATTCTGATTTTGATTTGAATCTTCATCCTTCATAAGCTTTGACCGTATGATTGACATAATATGACTGAACAAGCCTGATTTTGAACCTTTAACCCTTCCTTTTCCTCCACAACCCAGGTAAGATGTCCCTTTTCAAAATGTCACCTTTAGTTTTTAGAATAACAAAGCTGCAGTCCGATATGATTGATTTTTTTTTTATATACTAAATTTGTTCACTTAAGCATACTTCTTGTGAATATATCATATTGACAACAAAAACATCTATATTTTAAAAGCGAATCAACATTGTTCTTGAGGGGGCGCCTTCCCCGGTTTATACACATGTCTGACTTTAAGAGAACGTCAACAAAATCCTGAAAAAAGGAAAAAAAGGAAGAAAAAAAAAACTTGTTGGAATTGGACTTTGATAATAATGTACAAGTGAAGCACAGACCTCAAACTCCACCTACTGACACAGACACTACAAAGCAGATCTCTGAGCAAACAGGCGGACAATTCATTTTCAAGATGAGAGGGCTTACACTACTCGTTTTGCTTGGAATTTGTCTGGGAGCAACAGCAGTGTCATCTACAGTTAGCATAAACACGGTAAAGGAAAGGAAATAAGTTCACGTGAATAAGAATATCGACTGCTACTGTTCTCTGGTTATTAATTTGTTGTATTTCTTAGTTCAATTTGACCTTAAATTACAAAAATGAATTACTCTGATTCAATATATATATTGACAAAGTTTAACTTATTACACCTTAAGTCATCCAGTTACTTTGGCAATTCTACAGCATTGTTAACCTTTAAACTAAATGTCAAAGACAGAAATTAAAACCACATAAAGTAATGTATAAAAATATTTCAGGCCTATTAGGTTGGTAGAATTTAAAGTTTTCAAGTCGTGGAATTTTGGAAAACAAATATTTCACCTTTGAACATCCATTACTATACACAAACTGTGATCAATGTTGGTTTTGGTGCAGAAATTGAAATTATTTTTAGTTATAAAATGTTCTGTCAATCATGTGCTTAAATCCTTGAGTTATTTTAGCTTTAAATCAAAATCTGTAATTAATAAATAAATCCATACATAAAAATATTTTAAAATTTTTTAAAAATCTAACTACTGAAATCACCTTCTTTAAATTCAGACAGATGATTTTCCTGAGGAAACAAATCAATGCATGACTTTCACCCATTATGTGTTAAATCAGCAAAACATATGCATTTAGTTTTAAATTTTACAGCCTTACTTCATTGTCATTTTAATACTATTCTGACGTCAACAAGCAAACTAACATTTTAAAGAATTATTTAATAAAAAAAGAAAAATCAATATAAGTCTACAGCATCAGTAATGATGTTACATTTATTGATAATTTAATTGATTTATTTGAAATAACCGTTACAAGACTTGATGAATACTGGACACTAAACAAACACTGTAATGCCTTTGGACTAAGTTAAACAATATTTAAATTCAATTTTCAGGACGACTCAGGCATTATATTCCCGACGGATGGCGATGGCTTTAACAGTACAACCAACTCATCAATGGTATGTACTGCAGTCTTTGTTTGACAAAGGAATTTTGTGTGTGCCGAATGTTGTTGAATAGGTAATGGACAAGACTTCTGAGTAGGATGAATGTTTTTGTTTTCTTTTGTTTTTTTTTTTTTTTTTTACAATATTTAAGAGCTTCACACTGCACCAGTGGTAGGAAAGTTTGAATTGAAAATGTAGTGTATGCATGAAGAGTGCCGCTGACAAACTTCACTTTGTCCAGTTGTGTCCTTGTATCACAAAATCACAACGGTTTTCTCAGGTTGTGCATTATTTCTGTGATGCTTTAAATGTTGCTTTAACTTTACATGCTTGAGACTTCACAATGGTGACATGCATTTTATTTTTAAGACAAACCATGTACTGTTATAGTTGCTGTTGCTCACTGCTTTTATTGTCTTACTCTATAACTTTCTAGGGCTATTAGGCTAACAGGCATTCTGGGTCCATTTTCAGTCATTGCAATTCTTGCAACGGAAGTGTCTGTATATGTTTCCTGAGGTGTGCTAAGTCAAAGGCAGCCTACAGTAGCTACTCATGCATTTAATGTAATATTGCAGCTTTATTTGAAGTCCAAAGTCGACGACCTTGCAGGAACAAACAAACACACCATTAAAAAAACATTCAATAAGGGTACATGTATGTGTGTTCTTACTAAAGTGCAATGTCCTTTTCTTTTAGGTGAAAAACAAAACCAGAGAAATTGAGTATGTACAGGTAGGTACACCTGAGTATCATAAAGGGCAGTAATGATTAATGTATGATGGAGTTTTCTGGTAACATAAGTCTAAAATTCTAAATATTACAGATTTTCTTTGCTTACAGACAGATTGAGTTTTTTATTTTGATACTATTCCAACATAAAACAAGTAACTGAAATTTGAAATCCAATGTTAATGGATTTGACAAATGGATAGTATATTTGACAAGGTAGGCGCAGTGGCTCAACGCAAAGTGCACACTGTAACATCCTCAAACCAGGTTGTTTTGTTTTTTTAAATTTAATTTAAATCGGCAAGCAGGAGTTACAAGCCCAGTTGGAAAATTAGAAGGTGTGACAAGAGAACGATATCTTTGTTTAAGAAAGTCATTTCACAACTTTAGATTGCAACATTTTTGGCGATGGTGGAAAATTTGGCTTTTGTTTTTAGATGAAACTTGCTTTCCAATCCAAGCGAAAGATTCGGTGAAGGCTGCTGCAGAGGAGCAAAAGAATTTGTTTAGCTAAGTAGTTCAAAGTCAACGACCTTGCAGGATTAAGCAAACATACTGTGGCAAAAATTGGTCCAGGGTAAATATGTGTATATTTTCCTAATAAAGTGCAATGCCCTCTTATTTTATGTTCCAGAGCAAAGGACACAAATTGAGCACATAGCGCTAGATACTCTAACTTTCATAAAGTAAAGCAATGAATAACAAATGGTGAAGAGGTAAGAAACTGTTCAAGACTTAAGGACAACAAAATACAAAGATAGGTGAGACAAAAAAATGTTAACACCAAAGAGTGAGAATGGGAATTTATCAAAATGTTGATAACTATCTTTCAGGAGCAGTGGAATGGTACCTTGCTGCCAATCGAAAATTCTGTTGGGTTTGGTCCACCATCAGAAGAAGAAGTTGACACAAAGGTAGGAAATTGTTCCAAGTCTTAAAGACAACAAAATACAAAGGTAGCACCCTCAAATGTTTGTCACTTAATTTCAGCCAATCTGAAAAACTATCTTTGTGAATGTGTCTCATCAGAATGTGTGACAATTAACTAAAATTCTTTCTTTTAATTTCAATATTACTCATCATCCAGGGAAATACAGGCAACTGAAACCGACACAGTGTGGGTTCAACTCAACAGATGCAAACACATATAGAGTCCTAACTGGGGGGACGGCCGTCAGAATGAGGAACCAGCATGGGAGATATTCATCTTGCTACTTCTCATTAAACATGTCATTAAAAACTATAGTGTGACATTTTTCTTTCATTTGATAAGTTGGCTGGTATGGACTCATGTCAAAGAGGTGTGTTCAGTTTAAATATTTAATTTCACCAGAATAACACCAAGTCTGACCGAGAAAAAAGCAAAAAAAAATCTCTATCCTCCACATTGCTCCACACGAGTAACATATGCTGAAAATGACAATGGCTTATAGGAAATTACTGAGCATTTGGCAATTTAAGCTTCAACAGGGGAAAAAAATGGGCTTGGTTCTGAATGCAGATAATCCATTGCTGGTTTTGGTGTTTGTGGAATTAGTTAACAGTCAACAAATCATTAAAAAAAATTATCCTTATGCTTTGGAGAATGAATGACACTAATGGAAAGGACAGTTGGTAGCAAGCCGTTCGATTCCAACAATATAATTAACATCCCTGCCGAAATATAACATTCAAAAAAAGTGCAAAACATCTTTAACTGAGCATGAAATCAATACATGATATCATTCATAGGGATCATTTCATTTTTGTGTTTTTTTTCCCCCACCTAATTTTTTATTACAATAGACCTAAAGTTCTCAAATGTGCAGCTTGGCAGTTTTTTTTTTGCAATCTGTATTTAAACTAAATACTTTTGGGGCTTTTGCTGGACAAAACAAGGAACCTCACTTTGGATTTTGGCTAAATTCTATGGTCATTTTTCAATTTTTTCGGATTTCATAGACAAGACAAATGAGTTAATAAAATAATAATACATCTTGAGTTACAGTGCCACATCACAAATACTTATTTGCACTGCCGCTGCAGGAATCAGTGTTTCTTGACATTCTTAAAGAAAAGAACAGAAATGTATTTATTCATTTATTGTGCATTTGGCCTTCACTGCATTACCAGAGGAGTGATACAGACACAGGCTGCAAGGTGGCTCGGTGGTTAGCACTGTTGCCTCGCAGCTAGAAGGTCGCCGGTTCGCGTCCCGGTGAGGACACCGGGGATCTTTCTCCATGTTCTCCCCGTGCAGCGTGGGTTCTCTCCAGGTTCTCCAGCTTCCTCCCACACAGTCCAAAAACATGTTGAGGTTAATTGGTGATTGTAAATTGTCCATAGGTGTGAATGTGAGTGTGCTTGGTTGTCTGTCTCTAAGTGTAGCCCTGTGATAGACTGGTGACCTGTCCAGGGTGTCCCCTGCCTTCACCCTGAGTCAGCTGGGATAGACTCCAGCCCCCCATGACCCTAGTGAGGATTAAGCGGTGTATAGATAATGGATGGATGGATGATACAGACACGAAACAACATCCAAGCAGTCGACATCCAAAAAACAAAATTTGTAAGGGTAAGCAATTTTATTCTAGCAAACAAATGCACCAAGGTGGACTTTGATATTAAACAAAAACTGAAGCTCAAAACACGACACAATGCAGACGCCGAACAGACTCCACCTACCAACAAAAGGCACTATAATACAAGTGCATGAGCAGACCGGAGGATCACTTAGGACAAGATGAAAGGGCTAGCTCTGCTCTGCTTGGTGGGATTTATTCTCGCAGCGTCGGTAAGACAATGTCATATTCTTGGTGGATGTTCAATCTTCACAGATTTAGCGAGAAAGAATCAGCTGTAATTGATAAAAAATATCAGTCTCTCTGGAAGCGTTCTGTGTTGTTCTCACCACC
This sequence comes from Stegastes partitus, assembly GCF_000690725.1. Classification (NCBI taxonomy): domain Eukaryota; kingdom Metazoa; phylum Chordata; class Actinopteri; family Pomacentridae; genus Stegastes; species Stegastes partitus. The sequence goes on along the minus strand of NW_007578397.1, from coordinate 704 downwards.
CAAAGAAAGCACTACTTTTTATACTCACTTTATATACTTCGAAATGTATGTAAATTGATTCACGAAACCTCCAGCTTACAACGAAAGATGTGTGGAAGTAATCGTTCAGATTGGAGGACTAATGTTTAACTAACTCTAGTGTTAAACACAGAGTGCTGAAATAACTCCAGATTTAAACAGAAGTTTGACACGTCCATTTTTTCTCTCCCCCCAAGAATCAGATGGAACATGCGTCATACTGCCGCTGTCTCTGTGAAGATTACTGATTAATTATTTTGCTGCTTTGTTTGAAGTCTAATGTCAGTGACCTTCCAGCACCAGGGTGGACAAACTGTTGAAATATTTTTTTTTTTAACAAACATCCAGTGTTGCACCATTGTTTAGAAAATGTATGTATGTTCAGTGTTTTCCTTTTTGATTTCAGTTGCACGAAGGAGGCACAGCGCCGGTTCAAAGCGAAGAACCTCAGGTAGGTGAAAAAAGTGGAGGCAGAAGAAAGAGGGTTTTTTTTTTTTAAATAGTGTATTTACATGTGTAAATTAGCATGTCGTTTTTGTCAAAAAAGGTCACGTTTCAGAATGTCCCATCCGCATCAGGATGTAGTATATGGTGGGAAAAGTGTCCTGAATGTGTCTAAAGACAGCTTAGGAAGGTACTTCTGGGGAAAAAAAACACATTATGTATTTGGGCCTCAATAAAAAAAA